>NW_027308022.1:140000-246482 GCF_047496885.1 Scyliorhinus torazame | reverse complement strand
TAATTGGAACTGAATCACTGAATGGTCACAGTTACAGAGGCAGCTACAGCCCAGAGTGCAGTGGAACCACCCAGAGAAATACACTGACAATTGGAACTGAATCACTGAATGGTCACAGTTACAGGGGCAGCTACACCCCAGAGTGCAGTGGAACCACACTGAGAAACACACTGACAATTGGAACTGAATCACTGAACGGACACACTTACAGAGGCAGCTACACCCCAGAGTGCAGTGGACCCACCCAGAGAAACACAATGACAATTGGAACTGAATAACTGAATGGTCACAGTGGCATAGGCAGCTACACCCCAGAGTGCAGTGGACCCACCCAGAGAAACACACTGACAATTGGAACTGAATCACTGAATTGTCACAGTTACAGAGATGGATACACCCCAGAGTGCAGTGGAACCACCCAGAGAAACACACTGACAATTGGAACTGAATCACTGGATGGTCACAGTTACAGAGGCAGCTACACACCAGAGAGCAGTGGATCGACCCAGAGAAACACACTGACAATTGGAACTGAATCACTGAATGGTCACAGTTACAGGGGCAGCTACACCCCAGAGTGCAGTGGACCCACCCAGACAAACACACTGACAATTGGAACTGAATCACTGAATGGTCACAGTTACAGAGACAGCTACACCCCAGAGTGCAGTGGAACCACCCAGACAAACACACTGACAATTGGAACTGAATCACTGAATGGTCACAGTTACAGAGGCAGCTACACCCCAGAGTGCAGAGGACCCACCCAGAGAAACACACTGACAATTGGAACTGAATCACTGAATGGTCACAGTTACAGAGGCAGCTACATCCCAGAGAGCAGTGGAACCACCCAGAGAAGCACACTGACAATTGGAACTGAATCACTGAATGTTCACAGTTACAGAGGCAGCTACACCGCAGAGTGCAGTGGAACCACCGGGAGAAACACACTGACAATTGGAGCTGAATCACTGAATGGTCACAGTTACAGAGGCAGCTACACCCCAGAGTGCACTGGACCACCCACAGAAACACACTGACAATAGGAACTGAATCACTGAATGGTCACAGTTACAGAGGCAGCTACACCCCTGGGTGCAGAGGAGCCACCCAGAGAAACACAATGACAATTGGAACTGAATCACTGAATGGTCACAGTTACAGAGGCAGCTACACCCCAGAGTGCAGTGTACCCACCCAGAGACACACACTGACAATTGGAACTGAATCACTGAATGGTCACAGTTACAGGGGCAGCTACACCCCAGAGTGCAGTGGAACCACACTGAGAAACACACTGACAATTGGAACTGAATCACTGAACGGACACAATTACAGAGGCAGCTACACCCCAGAGTGTAGTGGAACCACACAGAGAAACACACTGACAATTGGAACTGAATCAATGAATGGACACAGTTACAGAGGCAGCTACACCCCAGAGAGCAGTGGAACCAGACAGATAATCACACTGACAATTGGAACTGAATCACTGAATGGTCACAGTTGCCGAGGCAGCTACACCCCAGAGTGCAGTGGAACCAGCCAGATAATCACACTGACAATTGGAACTGAATCACTGAATGGTCACAGTTACCTAGGCAGCTACACCCCAGAGTGCAGTGGACCCACCCAGAGAAAAACACTGACAATTGGAACTGAATCACTGAATGGTCACAGTTGCAGAGGCAGCTACACCCCAGAGTACAGTGAGCCACCCAGAGAAACACACTGACAATTGGAACTGAATCACTGAATTGTCACAGTTACAGAGACAGCTACATCCCAGAGTGCAGTGGACCCACCCAGAGAAACACACTGACAATTGGAACTGAATCACTGAATGGTCACAGTTACAGAGGCAGCTACACCCCAGAGTGCAGTGGAAACACCCAGAGAAACACACTGACAATTGGAACTGAATCACTGAATGGTCACAGTTACAGAGGCAGCTACACCCCAGAGTGCAGTGGAACCACCCAGAGAAACACACTGACAATTGGAACTGAATCACTGAATGGTCACAGTTACAGAGGCAGCTACACCCCAGAGTGCAGTGGACACACCCAGAGAAACACACTGACAATTGGAACTGAATCGCTGAATGGTCACAGTTACAGAGGCAGCTACACCCCAGAGTGCAGTGGAACCACCCAGAGAAACACACTGACAATTGGAACTGAATCACTGAATGGTCACAGTTACAGGGGCAGCTACACCCCAGAGAGCAGTGGAACCACACAGAGAAACACACTGACAATTGGAACTGAATCACTGAATGGTCACAGTTACAGAGGCAGCTACATCCCAGAGAGCAGTGGAACCACCCAGAGAAGCACACTGACAATTGGAACTGAATCACTGAATGTTCACAGTTACAGAGGCAGCTACACCGCAGAGTGCAGTGGAACAACCGAGAGAAACACACTGACAATTGGAGGTGAATCACTGAATGGTCACAGTTACAGAGGCAGCTACACCCCAGAGTGCAGTGGAACCACCCACAGAAACACACTGACAATAGGAACTGAATCACTGAATGGTCACAGTTACAGAGGCAGCTACACCCCTGGGTGCAGTGGAACCACCCAGAGAAACACACTGACAATTGGAACTGAATCACTGAATGGTCACAGTTACAGAGGCAGCTACACCCCAGAGTGCAGTGGACCCACCCAGAGAAACACACTGACAATTGGAACTGAATCACTGAATGGTCACAGTTACAGAGGCAGCTACACCCCAGAGTGCAGTGGAACCACCCAGAGAAACACACTGACAATTGGAACTGAATCACTGAATGGTCACAGTTACAGGGGCAGCTACACCCCAGAGTGCAGTGGACCCACCCAGAGAAACACACTGACAATTCGAACTGAATCACTGAATGGTCACAGTTACAGAGACAGCTACACTCCAGAGTGCTGTGGAACCACCCAGAGAAACACACTGACAATTGGAGGTGAATCACTGAATGGTCACAGTTACAGAGGCAGCTACACCCCAGAGTGCAGTGGAACCACACAGAGAAACACACTGACAATTGGAACTGAATTACTGAATGGTCACAGTTACAGAGGCAGCTACACCCCAGAGTGCAGTGGAACCACCCACAGAAACACACTGACATTAGGAACTGAATCACTGAATGGTCACAGTTACAGAGGCAGCTACACCCCTGGGTGCAGTGGAACCACCCAGAGAAACACACTGACAATTGGAACTGAATCACTGAATGGTCACAGTTACAGAGGCAGCTACACCCCAGAGTGCAGTGGACCCACCCAGAGAAACACACTGACAATTGGAACTGAATCACTGAATGGTCACAGTTACAGAGGCAGCTACACCCCAGAGTGCAGTGGAACCACCCAGAGAAACACACTGACAATTGGAACTGAATCACTGAATGGTCACAGTTACAGGGGCAGCTACACCCCAGAGTGCAATGGAACCACACTGAGAAACACACTGAAAATTGGAACTGAATCACTGAACGGACACAGTTACAGAGGCAGCTACACCCCAGAGTGTAGTGGAACCACACAGAGAAACACACTGACATTTGGAACTGAATCAATGAATGGACACAGTTACAGAGGCAGCTACACCCCAGAGAGCAGTGGAACCAGCCAGATAATCACACTGACAATTGGAACTGAATCACTGAATGGTCACAGTTACCTAGGCAGCTACACCCCAGAGTGCAGTGGACCCACCCAGAGAAACACACTGACAATTGGAACTGAATCACTGAATGGTCACTGTTGCAGAGGCAGCTACACCCCTGAGTGCAGTGAACCACCCAGAGAAACACACTGACAATTGGAACTGAATCACTGAATGGACACAGTTACAGAGGCAGCTACACCCCAGAGTGCAGTGGAACCACACAGAGAAACACACTGACAATTGGAACTGAATCACTGAATGGACACAGATACAGAGACAGCTACACACCAGAGAGCAGTGGAACGACCCAGAGAATCACACTGACTATTGGAACTGAATCACTGAATGGTCACAGTTACAGAGACAGCTACACCCCAGAGTGCAGTGGAACCACCCAGAGAAACACACTGACAATTGGAACTGAATCACTGAATGGTCACAGTTACAGAGGCAGCTACACCCCAGAGTGCAGTGGAAACACCCAGAGAAACACACTGACAATTGGAACTGAATCACTGAATGGTCACAGTTACAGAGGCAGCTACACCCCAGAGTGCAGTGGAACCACCCAGAGAAACACACTGACAATTGGAACTGAATCACTGAATGGTCACAGTTACAGAGGCAGCTACACCCCAGAGTGCAGTGGACACACCCAGAGAAACACACTGACAATTGGAACTGAATCGCTGAATGGTCACAGTTACAGAGGCAGCTACACCCCAGAGTGCAGTGGAACCACCCAGAGAAACACACTGACAATTGGAACTGAATCACTGAATGGTCACAGTTACAGGGGCAGCTACACCCCAGAGAGCAGTGGAACCACACAGAGAAACACACTGACAATTGGAACTGAATCACTGAATGGTCACAGTTACAGAGGCAGCTACATCCCAGAGAGCAGTGGAACCACCCAGAGAAGCACACTGACAATTGGAACTGAATCACTGAATGTTCACAGTTACAGAGGCAGCTACACCGCAGAGTGCAGTGGAACAACCGAGAGAAACACACTGACAATTGGAGGTGAATCACTGAATGGTCACAGTTACAGAGGCAGCTACACCCCAGAGTGCAGTGGAACCACCCACAGAAACACACTGACAATAGGAACTGAATCACTGAATGGTCACAGTTACAGAGGCAGCTACACCCCTGGGTGCAGTGGAACCACCCAGAGAAACACACTGACAATTGGAACTGAATCACTGAATGGTCACAGTTACAGAGGCAGCTACACCCCAGAGTGCAGTGGACCCACCCAGAGAAACACACTGACAATTGGAACTGAATCACTGAATGGTCACAGTTACAGAGGCAGCTACACCCCAGAGTGCAGTGGAACCACCCAGAGAAACACACTGACAATTGGAACTGAATCACTGAATGGTCACAGTTACAGGGGCAGCTACACCCCAGAGTGCAGTGGACCCACCCAGAGAAACACACTGACAATTCGAACTGAATCACTGAATGGTCACAGTTACAGAGACAGCTACACTCCAGAGTGCTGTGGAACCACCCAGAGAAACACACTGACAATTGGAGGTGAATCACTGAATGGTCACAGTTACAGAGGCAGCTACACCCCAGAGTGCAGTGGAACCACACAGAGAAACACACTGACAATTGGAACTGAATTACTGAATGGTCACAGTTACAGAGGCAGCTACACCCCAGAGTGCAGTGGAACCACCCACAGAAACACACTGACATTAGGAACTGAATCACTGAATGGTCACAGTTACAGAGGCAGCTACACCCCTGGGTGCAGTGGAACCACCCAGAGAAACACACTGACAATTGGAACTGAATCACTGAATGGTCACAGTTACAGAGGCAGCTACACCCCAGAGTGCAGTGGACCCACCCAGAGAAACACACTGACAATTGGAACTGAATCACTGAACGGACACAGTTACAGAGGCAGCTACACCCCAGAGTGTAGTGGAACCACACAGAGAAACACACTGACATTTGGAACTGAATCAATGAATGGACACAGTTACAGAGGCAGCTACACCCCAGAGAGCAGTGGAACCAGCCAGATAATCACACTGACAATTGGAACTGAATCACTGAATGGTCACAGTTACCTAGGCAGCTACACCCCAGAGTGCAGTGGACCCACCCAGAGAAACACACTGACAATTGGAACTGAATCACTGAATGGTCACTGTTGCAGAGGCAGCTACACCCCAGAGTGCAGTGAACCACCCAGAGAAACACACTGACAATTGGAACTGAATCACTGAATGGACACAGTTACAGAGGCAGCTACACCCCAGAGTGCAGTGGAACCACACAGAGAAACACACTGACAATTGGAACTGAATCACTGAATGGACACAGATACAGAGACAGCTACACACCAGAGAGCAGTGGAACGACCCAGAGAATCACACTGACTATTGGAACTGAATCACTGAATGGTCACAGTTACAGAGACAGCTACACCCCAGAGTGCAGTGGAACCACCCAGAGAAACACACTGACAATTGGAACTGAATCACTGAATGGTCACAGTTACAGAGGCAGCTACATCCCAGAGAGCGATGGAACCACCCAGAGAAACACACTGACAATTGGAACTGAATCACTGAATGTTCACAGTTACAGAGGCAGCTACACCGCAGAGTGCAGTGGAACCACCGAGAGAAACACACTGACAATTGGAGGTGAATCACTGAATGGTCACAGTTACAGAGGCAGCTACACCCCAGAGTGCAGTGGAACCACCCAGAGAAACACACTGACAATTCGAACTGAATCACTGAATGGTCACAGTTACAGAGGCAGCTACACCCCAGAGTGCAGTGGAACCACCCACAGAAACACACTGACATTAGGAACTGAATCACGGAATGGTCACAGTTACAGAGGCAGCTACACCCCTGGGTGCAGTGGAACCACCCAGAGAAACACACTGACAATTGGAACTGAATCACTGAATGGTCACAGTTACAGAGGTTGCTACACCCCAGAGTGCAGTGGACCCACCCAGAGAAACACACTGACAATTGGAACTGAATCACTGAATGGTCACAGTTACAGAGGCAGCTACACCCCAGAGTGCAGTGGCACCACCCAGAGAAACACACTGACAATTGGAACTGAATCACTGAATGGTCACAGTTACAGGGGCAGCTACACCCCAGAGTGCAGTGGAACCACACTGAGAAACACACTGAAAATTGGAACTGAATCACTGAACGGACACAGTTACAGAGGCAGCTACACCCCAGAGTGTCGTGGAACCACACAGAGAAACACACTGACAATTGGAACTGAATCAATGAATGGTCACAGTTACAGAGACAGCTACACCCCAGAGTGCAGTGGAACCACCCAGAGAAACACACTGACAATTGGAACTGAATCAATGAATGGACACAGTTACAGAGGCAACTACACCCCAGAGAGCAGTGGAACCAGCCAGATAATCACACTGACAATTGGAACTGAATCACGGAATGGTCACAGTTACCTAGGCAGCTACACCCCAGAGTGCAGTGGAACCACACAGAGAAACACACTGACAATTGGAACTGAATTACTGAATGGACACAGATATAGAGACAGCTACACACCAGAGAGCAGTGGAACGACCCAGAGAATCACACTGACAATTGGAACTGAATCACTGAATGGTCACAGTTACAGAGACAGCTACACCCCAGAGTGCAGTGGAACCACCCAGAGAAACACACTGACAATTGGAACTGAATCACTGAATGGTCACAGTTACAGAGGCAGCTACATCCCAGAGAGCAGTGGAACCACCCAGAGAAGCACACTGACAACTGGAACTGAATCACTGAATGTTCACAGTTACAGAGGCAGCTACACCGCAGAGTGCAGTGGAACCACCGAGAGAAACACACTGACAATTGGAGCTGAATCACTGAATGGTCACAGTTACAGAGGCAGCTACACCCCAGAGTGCAGTGGACCACCCACAGAAACACACTGACAATAGGAACTGAATCACCGTATGGTCACAGTTACAGAGGCAGCTACACCCCTGGGTGCAGTGGAACCACCCAGAGAAACACACTGACAATTGGAACTGAATCACTGAATGGTCACAGTTACAGAGGCAGCTACACCCCAGAGTGCAGTGGAACCACCCAGAGAAACACACTGACAATTGGAACTGAAACACTGAATGGTCACAGTTACAGAGGCAGCTACACCCCTGGGTGCAGTGGAACCACCCAGAGAAACACACTGACAATTGGAACTGAAACACTGAATGGTCACAGTTACAGAGGCAGCTACACCCCAGAGAGCAGTGGACCCACCCAGAGAAACACACTGACAATTGGAACTGAATCACTGAATGGTCACAGTTACAGAGGCAGCTACACCCCAGAGTGCAGTGGAACCACCCAGAGAAACACACTGACAATTGGAACTGAATCACTGAATGGTCACAGTTACAGGGGCAGCTACACCCCAGAGTGCAGTGGAACCACACTGAGAAACACACTGACAATTGGAACTGAATCACTGAACGGACACAGTTACAGAGGCAGCTACACCCCAGTGTGTAGTGGAACCACCCAGAGAATCACACTGACAATTGGAACTGAATCACTGAAGGGTCACAGTTACCTAGGCAGCTACATCCCAGAGTGCAGTGGACCCACCCAGAGAAACACACTGACAATTGGAACTGAATCGCTGAATGGTCACAGTTACAGGGGCAGCTACACCCCAGAGTGCAGTGGAACCACCCAGAGAAACACACTGACAATTGGAACTGAATCACTGAATGGTCACAGTTACAGAGGCAGCTACATCCCAGAGAGCAGTGGAACCACCCAGAGAAGCACACTGACAATTGGAACTGAATCACTGAGTGGTCACAGTTACAGAGGCAGCTACACCCCAGAGTGCAGTGGAACCACCCAGAGAAGCACCCTGACAATTGGAACTGAATCACTGAATGTTCACAGTTACAGAGGCAGCTACACCGCAGAGTGCAGTGGAACCACCCAGAGAAACACACTGACAATTGGAACTGAATCACTGAATGGTCACAGTAACAGAGGCAGCTACACCCCAGTGTGCAGTGGAACCACCGAGAGAAACACACTGACAATTGGAGCTGAATCACTGAATGGTCACAGTTACAGAGACAGCTACACCCCAGAGTGCAGTGGAACCACCCAAGAAACACACTGACAATAGGAACTGAATCACTGAATGGTCACAGTTACAGAGGCAGCTACACCCCTGGGTGCAGTGGAACTACCCACAGAAACACACTGACAATTGGAACTGAATCACTGAATGTTCACAGTTACAGAGGCAGCTACACCCCAGAGTGCAGTGGACCCACCCAGAGAAACACACTGACAATTGGAACTGAATCACTGAATGGTCACAGTTACAGAGGCAGCTACACCCCAGAGTGCAGTGGAACCACCCAGAGAAACACACTGACAATTGGAACTGAATAACTGAATGGTCACAGTTACAGAGACAGCTACACCCCAGAGTGCAGTGGAACCATCCAGAGAAACACACTGACAATTGGAACTGAATCACTGAATGGTCACAGTTACAGGGGCAGCTACACCCCAGAGTGCAGTGGAACCACACTGAGAAACACACTGACAATTGGAACTGAATCACTGAACGGACACAGTTACAGAGGCAGCTACAGCCCAGAGTGTAGTGGAACCACACAGAGAAACACACTGACAATTGGAACTGAATCAATGAATGGACACAGTTACAGAGGCAGCTACACCCCAGAGAGCAGTGGAACCAGCCAGATAATCACACTGACAATTGGAACTGAATCACTGAATGGTCACAGTTACCTAGGCAGCTACACCCCAGAGTGCAGTGGACCCACCCAGAGAAACACACTGACAATTGGAACTGAATCACTGAATGGTCACAGTTGCAGAGGCAGCTACACCCCAGAGTGCAGTGAACCACCCAGAGAAACACACTGACAATTGGAACTGAATCACTGAATGGACACAGTTACAGAGGCAGCTACACCCCAGAGTGCAGTGGAACCACACAGAGAAACACACTGACAATTGGAACTGAATCACTGAATGGACACAGATACAGAGACATCTACACACCAGAGAGCAGTGGAACGATTCAGAGAATCACACTGACAATTGGAACTGAATCACTGAATGGTCACAGTTACCGAGACAGCTACACTCCAGAGTGCAGTGGAACCACCCAGAGAAACACACTGACAATTGGAACTGAATCACTGAATGGTCACAGTTACAGAGGCAGCTACATCCCAGAGAGCAGTGGAACCACCCAGAGAAGCACACTGACAATTGGAATTGAATCACTGAATGTTCACAGTTACAGAGGCAGCTACACCGCAGAGTGCAGTGGAACCACCGAGAGAAACACACTGACAATTGGAGCTGAATCACTGAATGGTCACAGTTACAGAGGCAGCTACACCCCAGAGTGCAGTGGACCACCCACAGAAACACACTGACAATAGGAACTGAATCACTGAATGGTCACAGTTACAGAGGCAGCTACACCCCTGGGTGCAGTGGAACCACCCAGAGAAACACACTGACAATTGGAACTGAATCACTGAATGGTCACAGTTACAGAGGCAGCTACACCCCAGAGTGCAGTGGACCCACCCAGAGAAACACACTGACAATTGGAACTGAATCACTGAATGGTCACAGTTACAGAGGCAGCTACACCCCAGAGTGCAGTTGAACCACCCAGAGAAACACACTGACAATTGGAACTGAATCACTGAATGGTCACAGTTACAGGGGCAGCTACACCCCAGAGTGCAGTGGAACCACACGGAGAAACACACTGACAATTGGAACTGAATCACTGAACGGACACAGTTACAGAGGCAGCTACACCCCAGAGTGTAGTGGAACCAGCCAGATAATCACATTGACAATTGGAACTGAATCACTGAATGGTCACAGTTACCTAGGCAGCTACACCCCAGAGTGCAGTGGACCCACCCAGAGAAACACACTGACAATTGGAACTGAATCGCTGAATGGTCACAGTTACAGAGGCAGCTACACCCCAGAGTGCAGTGGAACCACCCAGAGAAACACACTGACAATTGGAACTGAATCACTGAATGGTCACAGTTACAGAGACAGCTACACCCCAGAGTGCAGTGGAACCATCCAGAGAAACACACTGACAATTGGAACAGAATCACTGAATGGTCACAGTTACAGAGACAGCTACATCCCAGAGTGCAGTGGAACCACCCAGAGAAACACACTGACAATTGGTACTGACTCACTGAATGGTCACAGTTACAGGGGCAGCTACACCCCAGAGAGCAGTGGAACCACACAGAGAAACACACTGACAATTGGAACTGAATCACTGAATGGTCACAGTTACAGAGGCAGCTACATCCCAGAGAGCAGTGGAACCACCCAGAGAAGCACACTGACAATTGGAACTGAATCACTGAATGTTCACAGTTACAGAGGCAGCTACACCGCAGAGTGCAGTGGAACCACGGAGTGAAACACACTGACAATTGGAGCTGAATCACTGAATGGTCACAGTTACAGAGGCAGCTACACCCCAGAGTGCAGTGGAACCACCCACAGAAACACACTGACAATAGGAACTGAATCACTGAATGGTCACAGTTACAGAGGCAGCTACACCCCTGGGTGCAGTGGAACCACCCACAGAAACACACTGACAATTGGAACTGAATCACTGAATGGTCACAGTTACAGAGGCAGCTACACCCCAGAGTGCAGTGGACCCACCCAGAGAAACACACTGACAATTGGAACTGAATCACTGAATGGTCACAGTTACAGAGGCAGCTACACCCCAGAGTGCAGTGGAACCACCCAGAGAAACACACTGACAATTGGAACTGAATCACTGAATGGTCACAGTTACAGGGGCAGCTACACCCCAGAGTGCAGTGGAACCACACTGAGAAACACACTGACAATTGGAACTGAATCACTGAACGGACACAGTTACAGAGCAGGTACACCCCAGAGTGTAGTGGAACCACACAGAGAAACACACTGACAATTGGAACTGAATCAATGAATGGACACAGACACAGAGGCAGCTACACCCCAGAGTGCAGTGGAACCACCCAGAGAAACACACTGACAATTGGAACTGAATCACTGAATGGTCACAGTTACAGGGGCAGCTACACCCCAGAGTGCAGTGGAACCACACTGAGAAACACACTGACAATTGGAACTGAATCACTGAACGGACACAGTTACAGAGGCAGCTACACCCCAGAGTGTAGTGGAGCCACACAGAGAAACACACTGACAATTGGAACTGAATCAATGAATGGACACAGTTACAGAGGCAGCTACACCCCAGAGAGCAGTGGAACCAGCCAGATAATCACACTGACAATTGGAACTGAATCACTGAATGGTCACAGTTACCTAGGCAGCTACACCCCAGAGTGCAGTGGACCCACCCAGAGAAAAACACTGACAATTGGAACTGAATCACTGAATGGTCACAGTTGCAGAGGCAGCTACACCCCAGAGTACAGTGAGCCACCCAGAGAAACACACTGACAATTGGAACTGAATCACTGAATTGTCACAGTTACAGAGATGGATACACCCCAGAGTGCAGTGGAACCACCCAGGGAAACACACTAACAATTGGAACTGAATCACTGGATGGTCACAGTTACAGAGGCAGCTACACCCCAGAGTGCAGTGGAAACACCCAGAGAAACACACTGACAATTGGAACTGAATCACTGAATGGTCACAGTTACAGAGGCAGCTACACCCCAGAGTGCAGTGGAACCACCCAGAGAAACACACTGACAATTGGAACTGAATCACTGAATGGTCACAGTTACAGAGGCAGCTACACCCCAGAGTGCAGTGGACACACCCAGAGAAACACACTGACAATTGGAACTGAATCGCTGAATGGTCACAGTTACAGAGGCAGCTACACCCCAGAGTGCAGTGGAACCACCCAGAGAAACACACTGACAATTGGAACTGAATCACTGAATGGTCACAGTTACAGGGGCAGCTACACCCCAGAGAGCAGTGGAACCACACAGAGAAACACACTGACAATTGGAACTGAATCACTGAATGGTCACAGTTACAGAGGCAGCTACATCCCAGAGAGCAGTGGAACCACCCAGAGAAGCACACTGACAATTGGAACTGAATCACTGAATGTTCACAGTTACAGAGGCAGCTACACCGCAGAGTGCAGTGGAACAACCGAGAGAAACACACTGACAATTGGAGGTGAATCACTGAATGGTCACAGTTACAGAGGCAGCTACACCCCAGAGTGCAGTGGAACCACCCACAGAAACACACTGACAATAGGAACTGAATCACTGAATGGTCACAGTTACAGAGGCAGCTACACCCCTGGGTGCAGTGGAACCACCCAGAGAAACACACTGACAATTGGAACTGAATCACTGAATGGTCACAGTTACAGAGGCAGCTACACCCCAGAGTGCAGTGGACCCACCCAGAGAAACACACTGACAATTGGAACTGAATCACTGAATGGTCACAGTTACAGAGGCAGCTACACCCCAGAGTGCAGTGGAACCACCCAGAGAAACACACTGACAATTGGAACTGAATCACTGAATGGTCACAGTTACAGGGGCAGCTACACCCCAGAGTGCAGTGGACCCACCCAGAGAAACACACTGACAATTCGAACTGAATCACTGAATGGTCACAGTTACAGAGACAGCTACACTCCAGAGTGCTGTGGAACCACCCAGAGAAACACACTGACAATTGGAGGTGAATCACTGAATGGTCACAGTTACAGAGGCAGCTACACCCCAGAGTGCAGTGGAACCACACAGAGAAACACACTGACAATTGGAACTGAATTACTGAATGGTCACAGTTACAGAGGCAGCTACACCCCAGAGTGCAGTGGAACCACCCACAGAAACACACTGACATTAGGAACTGAATCACTGAATGGTCACAGTTACAGAGGCAGCTACACCCCTGGGTGCAGTGGAACCACCCAGAGAAACACACTGACAATTGGAACTGAATCACTGAATGGTCACAGTTACAGAGGCAGCTACACCCCAGAGTGCAGTGGACCCACCCAGAGAAACACACTGACAATTGGAACTGAATCACTGAATGGTCACAGTTACAGAGGCAGCTACACCCCAGAGTGCAGTGGAAATACCCAGAGAAACACACTGACAATTGGAACTGAATCACTGAATGGTCACAGTTACAGGGGCAGCTACACCCCAGAGTGCAATGGAACCACACTGAGAAACACACTGAAAATTGGAACTGAATCACTGAACGGACACAGTTACAGAGGCAGCTACACCCCAGAGTGTAGTGGAACCACACAGAGAAACACACTGACATTTGGAACTGAATCAATGAATGGACACAGTTACAGAGGCAGCTACACCCCAGAGAGCAGTGGAACCAGCCAGATAATCACACTGACAATTGGAACTGAATCACTGAATGGTCACAGTTACCTAGGCAGCTACACCCCAGAGTGCAGTGGACCCACCCAGAGAAACACACTGACAATTGGAACTGAATCACTGAATGGTCACTGTTGCAGAGGCAGCTACACCCCAGAGTGCAGTGAACCACCCAGAGAAACACACTGACAATTGGAACTGAATCACTGAATGGACACAGTTACAGAGGCAGCTACACCCCAGAGTGCAGTGGAACCACACAGAGAAACACACTGACAATTGGAACTGAATCACTGAATGGACACAGATACAGAGACAGCTACACACCAGAGAGCAGTGGAACGACCCAGAGAATCACACTGACTATTGGAACTGAATCACTGAATGGTCACAGTTACAGAGACAGCTACACCCCAGAGTGCAGTGGAACCACCCAGAGAAACACACTGACAATTGGAACTGAATCACTGAATGGTCACAGTTACAGAGGCAGCTACACCCCAGAGTGCAGTGGAAACACCCAGAGAAACACACTGACAATTGGAACTGAATCACTGAATGGTCACAGTTACAGAGGCAGCTACACCCCAGAGTGCAGTGGAACCACCCAGAGAAACACACTGACAATTGGAACTGAATCACTGAATGGTCACAGTTACAGAGGCAGCTACACCCCAGAGTGCAGTGGACACACCCAGAGAAACACACTGACAATTGGAACTGAATCGCTGAATGGTCACAGTTACAGAGGCAGCTACACCCCAGAGTGCAGTGGAACCACCCAGAGAAACACACTGACAATTGGAACTGAATCACTGAATGGTCACAGTTACAGGGGCAGCTACACCCCAGAGAGCAGTGGAACCACACAGAGAAACACACTGACAATTGGAACTGAATCACTGAATGGTCACAGTTACAGAGGCAGCTACATCCCAGAGAGCAGTGGAACCACCCAGAGAAGCACACTGACAATTGGAACTGAATCACTGAATGTTCACAGTTACAGAGGCAGCTACACCGCAGAGTGCAGTGGAACAACCGAGAGAAACACACTGACAATTGGAGGTGAATCACTGAATGGTCACAGTTACAGAGGCAGCTACACCCCAGAGTGCAGTGGAACCACCCACAGAAACACACTGACAATAGGAACTGAATCACTGAATGGTCACAGTTACAGAGGCAGCTACACCCCTGGGTGCAGTGGAACCACCCAGAGAAACACACTGACAATTGGAACTGAATCACTGAATGGTCACAGTTACAGAGGCAGCTACACCCCAGAGTGCAGTGGACCCACCCAGAGAAACACACTGACAATTGGAACTGAATCACTGAATGGTCACAGTTACAGAGGCAGCTACACCCCAGAGTGCAGTGGAACCACCCAGAGAAACACACTGACAATTGGAACTGAATCACTGAATGGTCACAGTTACAGGGGCAGCTACACCCCAGAGTGCAGTGGACCCACCCAGAGAAACACACTGACAATTCGAACTGAATCACTGAATGGTCACAGTTACAGAGACAGCTACACTCCAGAGTGCTGTGGAACCACCCAGAGAAACACACTGACAATTGGAGGTGAATCACTGAATGGTCACAGTTACAGAGGCAGCTACACCCCAGAGTGCAGTGGAACCACACAGAGAAACACACTGACAATTGGAACTGAATTACTGAATGGTCACAGTTACAGAGGCAGCTACACCCCAGAGTGCAGTGGAACCACCCACAGAAACACACTGACATTAGGAACTGAATCACTGAATGGTCACAGTTACAGAGGCAGCTACACCCCTGGGTGCAGTGGAACCACCCAGAGAAACACACTGACAATTGGAACTGAATCACTGAATGGTCACAGTTACAGAGGCAGCTACACCCCAGAGTGCAGTGGACCCACCCAGAGAAACACACTGACAATTGGAACTGAATCACTGAATGGTCACAGTTACAGAGGCAGCTACACCCCAGAGTGCAGTGGAACCACCCAGAGAAACACACTGACAATTGGAACTGAATCACTGAATGGTCACAGTTACAGGGGCAGCTACACCCCAGAGTGCAATGGAACCACACTGAGAAACACACTGAAAATTGGAACTGAATCACTGAACGGACACAGTTACAGAGGCAGCTACACCCCAGAGTGTAGTGGAACCACACAGAGAAACACACTGACATTTGGAACTGAATCAATGAATGGACACAGTTACAGAGGCAGCTACACCCCAGAGAGCAGTGGAACCAGCCAGATAATCACACTGACAATTGGAACTGAATCACTGAATGGTCACAGTTACCTAGGCAGCTACACCCCAGAGTGCAGTGGACCCACCCAGAGAAACACACTGACAATTGGAACTGAATCACTGAATGGTCACTGTTGCAGAGGCAGCTACACCCCAGAGTGCAGTGAACCACCCAGAGAAACACACTGACAATTGGAACTGAATCACTGAATGGACACAGTTACAGAGGCAGCTACACCCCAGAGTGCAGTGGAACCACACAGAGAAACACACTGACAATTGGAACTGAATCACTGAATGGACACAGATACAGAGACAGCTACACACCAGAGAGCAGTGGAACGACCCAGAGAATCACACTGACTATTGGAACTGAATCACTGAATGGTCACAGTTACAGAGACAGCTACACCCCAGAGTGCAGTGGAACCACCCACAGAAACACACTGACATTAGGAACTGAATCACTGAATGGTCACAGTTACAGAGGCAGCTACACCCCTGGGTGCAGTGGAACCACCCAGAGAAACACACTGACAATTGGAACTGAATCACTGAATGGTCACAGTTACAGAGGCAGCTACACCCCAGAGTGCAGTGGACCCACCCAGAGAAACACACTGACAATTGGAACTGAATCACTGAATGGTCACAGTTACAGAGGCAGCTACACCCCAGAGTGCAGTGGAACCACCCAGAGAAACACACTGACAATTGGAACTGAATCACTGAATGGTCACAGTTACAGGGGCAGCTACACCCCAGAGTGCAATGGAACCACACTGAGAAACACACTGAAAATTGGAACTGAATCACTGAACGGACACAGTTACAGAGGCAGCTACACCCCAGAGTGTAGTGGAACCACACAGAGAAACACACTGACATTTGGAACTGAATCAATGAATGGACACAGTTACAGAGGCAGCTACACCCCAGAGAGCAGTGGAACCAGCCAGATAATCACACTGACAATTGGAACTGAATCACTGAATGGTCACAGTTACCTAGGCAGCTACACCCCAGAGTGCAGTGGACCCACCCAGAGAAACACACTGACAATTGGAACTGAATCACTGAATGGTCACTGTTGCAGAGGCAGCTACACCCCAGAGTGCAGTGAACCACCCAGAGAAACACACTGACAATTGGAACTGAATCACTGAATGGACACAGTTACAGAGGCAGCTACACCCCAGAGTGCAGTGGAACCACACAGAGAAACACACTGACAATTGGAACTGAATCACTGAATGGACACAGATACAGAGACAGCTACACACCAGAGAGCAGTGGAACGACCCAGAGAATCACACTGACTATTGGAACTGAATCACTGAATGGTCACAGTTACAGAGACAGCTACACCCCAGAGTGCAGTGGAACCACCCAGAGAAACACACTGACAATTGGAACTGAATCACTGAATGGTCACAGTTACAGAGGCAGCTACATCCCAGAGAGCGATGGAACCACCCAGAGAAACACACTGACAATTGGAACTGAATCACTGAATGTTCACAGTTACAGAGGCAGCTACACCGCAGAGTGCAGTGGAACCACCGAGAGAAACACACTGACAATTGGAGGTGAATCACTGAATGGTCACAGTTACAGAGGCAGCTACACCCCAGAGTGCAGTGGAACCACCCAGAGAAACACACTGACAATTCGAACTGAATCACTGAATGGTCACAGTTACAGAGGCAGCTACACCCCAGAGTGCAGTGGAACCACCCACAGAAACACACTGACATTAGGAACTGAATCACGGAATGGTCACAGTTACAGAGGCAGCTACACCCCTGGGTGCAGTGGAACCACCCAGAGAAACACACTGACAATTGGAACTGAATCACTGAATGGTCACAGTTACAGAGGTTGCTACACCCCAGAGTGCAGTGGACCCACCCAGAGAAACACACTGACAATTGGAACTGAATCACTGAATGGTCACAGTTACAGAGGCAGCTACACCCCAGAGTGCAGTGGCACCACCCAGAGAAACACACTGACAATTGGAACTGAATCACTGAATGGTCACAGTTACAGGGGCAGCTACACCCCAGAGTGCAGTGGAACCACACTGAGAAACACACTGAAAATTGGAACTGAATCACTGAACGGACACAGTTACAGAGGCAGCTACACCCCAGAGTGTCGTGGAACCACACAGAGAAACACACTGACAATTGGAACTGAATCAATGAATGGACACAGTTACAGAGGCAACTACACCCCAGAGAGCAGTGGAACCAGCCAGATAATCACACTGACAATTGGAACTGAATCACGGAATGGTCACAGTTACCTAGGCAGCTACACCCCAGAGTGCAGTGGAACCACACAGAGAAACACACTGACAATTGGAACTGAATTACTGAATGGACACAGATATAGAGACAGCTACACACCAGAGAGCAGTGGAACGACCCAGAGAATCACACTGACAATTGGAACTGAATCACTGAATGGTCACAGTTACAGAGACAGCTACACCCCAGAGTGCAGTGGAACCACCCAGAGAAACACACTGACAATTGGAACTGAATCACTGAATGGTCACAGTTACAGAGGCAGCTACATCCCAGAGAGCAGTGGAACCACCCAGAGAAGCACACTGACAACTGGAACTGAATCACTGAATGTTCACAGTTACAGAGGCAGCTACACCGCAGAGTGCAGTGGAACCACCGAGAGAAACACACTGACAATTGGAGCTGAATCACTGAATGGTCACAGTTACAGAGGCAGCTACACCCCAGAGTGCAGTGGACCACCCACAGAAACACACTGACAATAGGAACTGAATCACCGTATGGTCACAGTTACAGAGGCAGCTACACCCCTGGGTGCAGTGGAACCACCCAGAGAAACACACTGACAATTGGAACTGAAACACTGAATGGTCACAGTTACAGAGGCAGCTACACCCCAGAGAGCAGTGGACCCACCCAGAGAAACACACTGACAATTGGAACTGAATCACTGAATGGTCACAGTTACAGAGGCAGCTACACCCCAGAGTGCAGTGGAACCACCCAGAGAAACACACTGACAATTGGAACTGAATCACTGAATGGTCACAGTTACAGGGGCAGCTACACCCCAGAGTGCAGTGGAACCACACTGAGAAACACACTGACAATTGGAACTGAATCACTGAATGGTCACAGTTACAGAGACAGCTACACCCCAGAGTGCAGTGGAACCACCCAGAGAAACACACTGACAATTGGAACTGAATCACTGAACGGACACAGTTACAGAGGCAGCTACACCCCAGTGTGTAGTGGAACCACACAGAGAAACACACTGACAATTGGAACTGAATCAATGAATGGACACAGTTACAGAGGCAGCTACACCCCAGAGAGCAGTGGAACTACCCAGAGAAACACACTGACAATTGGAACTGAATCACTGAATGGTCACAGTTACAGAGGCAGCTACACCCCAGAGTGCAGTGGAACCACCCAGAGAAACACACTGACAATTGGAACTGAATCACTGAATGGTCACAGTTACAGAGACAGCTACACCCCAGAGTGCAGTGGAACCACCCAGAGAAACACACTGAAAATTGGAACTGAATCACTGAATGGTCACAGTTACAGAGACAGCTACACCCCAGAGTGCAGTGGAACCAGCCAGATAATCACATTGACAATTGGAACTGAATCACTGAAGGGTCACAGTTACCTAGGCAGCTACATCCCAGAGTGCAGTGGACCCACCCAGAGAAACACACTGACAATTGGAACTGAATCGCTGAATGGTCACAGTTACAGGGGCAGCTACACCCCAGAGTGCAGTGGAACCACCCAGAGAAACACACTGACAATTGGAACTGAATCACTGAATGGTCACAGTTACAGAGGCAGCTACATCCCAGAGAGCAGTGGAACCACCCAGAGAAGCACACTGACAATTGGAACTGAATCACTGAGTGGTCACAGTTACAGAGGCAGCTACACCCCAGAGTGCAGTGGAACCACCCAGAGAAGCACCCTGACAATTGGAACTGAATCACTGAATGTTCACAGTTACAGAGGCAGCTACACCGCAGAGTGCAGTGGAACCACCCAGAGAAACACACTGACAATTGGAACTGAATCACTGAATGGTCACAGTTACAGAGGCAGCTACACCCCAGTGTGCAGTGGAACCACCGAGAGAAACACACTGACAATTGGAGCTGAATCACTGAATGGTCACAGTTACAGAGACAGCTACACCCCAGAGTGCAGTGGAACCACCCAAGAAACACACTGACAATAGGAACTGAATCACTGAATGGTCACAGTTACAGAGGCAGCTACACCCCTGGGTGCAGTGGAACTACCCACAGAAACACACTGACAATTGGAACTGAATCACTGAATGTTCACAGTTACAGAGGCAGCTACACCCCAGAGTGCAGTGGACCCACCCAGAGAAACACACTGACAATTGGAACTGAATCACTGAATGGTCACAGTTACAGAGGCAGCTACACCCCAGAGTGCAGTGGAACCACCCAGAGAAACACACTGACAATTGGAACTGAATAACTGAATGGTCACAGTTACAGAGACAGCTACACCCCAGAGTGCAGTGGAACCATCCAGAGAAACACACTGACAATTGGAACTGAATCACTGAATGGTCACAGTTACAGGGGCAGCTACACCCCAGAGTGCAGTGGAACCACACTGAGAAACACACTGACAATTGGAACTGAATCACTGAACGGACACAGTTACAGAGGCAGCTACAGCCCAGAGTGTAGTGGAACCACACAGAGAAACACACTGACAATTGGAACTGAATCAATGAATGGACACAGTTACAGAGGCAGCTACACCCCAGAGAGCAGTGGAACCAGCCAGATAATCACACTGACAATTGGAACTGAATCACTGAATGGTCACAGTTACCTAGGCAGCTACACCCCAGAGTGCAGTGGACCCACCCAGAGAAACACACTGACAATTGGAACTGAATCACTGAATGGTCACAGTTGCAGAGGCAGCTACACCCCAGAGTGCAGTGAACCACCCAGAGAAACACACTGACAATTGGAACTGAATCACTGAATGGACACAGTTACAGAGGCAGCTACACCCCAGAGTGCAGTGGAACCACACAGAGAAACACACTGACAATTGGAACTGAATCACTGAATGGACACAGATACAGAGACATCTACACACCAGAGAGCAGTGGAACGATTCAGAGAATCACACTGACAATTGGAACTGAATCACTGAATGGTCACAGTTACCGAGACAGCTACACTCCAGAGTGCAGTGGAACCACCCAGAGAAACACACTGACAATTGGAACTGAATCACTGAATGGTCACAGTTACAGAGGCAGCTACATCCCAGAGAGCAGTGGAACCACCCAGAGAAGCACACTGACAATTGGAATTGAATCACTGAATGTTCACAGTTACAGAGGCAGCTACACCGCAGAGTGCAGTGGAACCACCGAGAGAAACACACTGACAATTGGAGCTGAATCACTGAATGGTCACAGTTACAGAGGCAGCTACACCCCAGAGTGCAGTGGACCACCCACAGAAACACACTGACAATAGGAACTGAATCACTGAATGGTCACAGTTACAGAGGCAGCTACACCCCTGGGTGCAGTGGAACCACCCAGAGAAACACACTGACAATTGGAACTGAATCACTGAATGGTCACAGTTACAGAGGCAGCTACACCCCAGAGTGCAGTGGACCCACCCAGAGAAACACACTGACAATTGGAACTGAATCACTGAATGGTCACAGTTACAGAGGCAGCTACACCCCAGAGTGCAGTTGAACCACCCAGAGAAACACACTGACAATTGGAACTGAATCACTGAATGGTCACAGTTACAGAGGCAGCTCCATCCCAGAGTGCAGTGGAACCACCCAGAGAAACACACTGACAATTGGAACTGAATCTCTGAATGGTCACAGTTACAGGGGCAGCTACACCCCAGAGTGCAGTGGAACCACACGGAGAAACACACTGACAATTGGAACTGAATCACTGAACGGACACAGTTACAGAGGCAGCTACACCCCAGTGTGTAGTGGAACCACACAGAGAAACACACTGACAATTGGAACTGAATCAATGAATGGACACAGTTACAGAGGCAGCTACACCCCAGAGAGCAGTGGAACCAGCCAGATAATCACACTGACAATTGGAACTGAATCACTGAATGGTCACAGTTACCTAGGCAGCTACACCCCAGAGTGCAGTGGACCCACCCAGAGAAACACACTGACAATTGGAACTGAATCGCTGAATGGTCACAGTTACAGAGGCAGCTACACCCCAGAGTGCAGTGGAACCACCCAGAGAAACACACTGACAATTGGTACTGACTCACTGAATGGTCACAGTTACAGGGGCAGCTACACCCCAGAGAGCAGTGGAACCACACAGAGAAACACACTGACAATTGGAACTGAATCACTGAATGGTCACAGTTACAGAGGCAGCTACATCCCAGAGAGCAGTGGAACCACCCAGAGAAGCACACTGACAATTGGAACTGAATCACTGAATGTTCACAGTTACAGAGGCAGCTACACCGCAGAGTGCAGTGGAACCACGGAGTGAAACACACTGACAATTGGAGCTGAATCACTGAATGGTCACAGTTACAGAGGCAGCTACACCCCAGAGTGCAGTGGAACCACCCACAGAAACACACTGACAATAGGAACTGAATCACTGAATGGTCACAGTTACAGAGGCAGCTACACCCCTGGGTGCAGTGGAACCACCCACAGAAACACACTGACAATTGGAACTGAATCACTGAATGGTCACAGTTACAGAGGCAGCTACACCCCAGAGTGCAGTGGACCCACCCAGAGAAACACACTGACAATTGGAACTGAATCACTGAATGGTCACAGTTACAGAGGCAGCTACACCCCAGAGTGCAGTGGAACCACCCAGAGAAACACACTGACAATTGGAACTGAATCACTGAATGGTCACAGTTACAGGGGCAGCTACACCCCAGAGTGCAGTGGAACCACACTGAGAAACACACTGACAATTGGAACTGAATCACTGAACGGACACAGTTACAGAGCAGGTACACCCCAGAGTGTAGTGGAACCACACAGAGAAACACACTGACAATTGGAACTGAATCAATGAATGGACACAGACACAGAGGCAGCTACACCCCAGAGTGCAGTGGAACCACCCAGAGAAACACACTGACAATTGGAACTGAATCACTGAATGGTCACAGTTACAGGGGCAGCTACACCCCAGAGTGCAGTGGAACCACACTGAGAAACACACTGACAATTGGAACTGAATCACTGAACGGACACAGTTACAGAGGCAGCTACACCCCAGAGTGTAGTGGAGCCACACAGAGAAACACACTGACAATTGGAACTGAATCAATGAATGGACACAGTTACAGAGGCAGCTACACCCCAGAGAGCAGTGGAACCAGCCAGATAATCACACTGACAATTGGAACTGAATCACTGAATGGTCACAGTTACCTAGGCAGCTACACCCCAGAGTGCAGTGGACCCACCCAGAGAAACACACTGACAATTGGAACTGAATCACTGAATGGTCACAGTTGCAGAGGCAGCTACACCCCAGAGTGCAGTGAACCACCCAGAGAAACACACTGACAATTGGAACTGAATCACTGAATTGTCACAGTTACAGAGATGGATACACCCCAGAGTGCAGTGGAACTACCCAGAGAAACACACTGACAATTGGAACTGAATCACTGGATGGTCACAGTTACAGAGGCAGCTACACCCCAGAGTGCAGTGGAACCACCCAGAGAAACACACTTACAATTGGAACTGAATCACTGAATGGTCACAGTTACAGAGGCAGCTACACCCCAGAGTGCAGTGGAACCACCCAGAGAAACACACTGACAATTGGAACTGAATCACTGAATGGTCACAGTTATAGAGGCAGCTACACCCCAGAGTGCAGTGGACCCACCCAGAGAAACACACTGACAATTGGAACTGAATCGCTGAATGGTCACAGTAACAGAGGCAGCTACACCCCAGAGTGCAGTGGAACCACGCAGAGAAACCCACTGACAATTGGAACTGAATCACTGAATGGTCACAGTTACAGGGGCAGCTACACCCCAGAGAGCAGTGGAACCACACAGAGAAACACACTGACAATTGGAACTGAATCACTGAATGGACACATTTACAGAGGCACCTGCACCCCAGAGAGCAGTGGAACCACCCAGAGAATCACACTGACAATTGGAACTGAATCACTGAATGGTCACAGTTACAGAGGCAGCTACACCCCAGTGTGCAGTGTACCCACCCAGAGAAACACACTGACAATTGGAACTGAATCACTGAATGGTCACAGTTACAGAGGCAGCTACACCCCAGAGTGGAATGGAACCACACAGAGAAACACACTGACAATTGGAACTGCATCACTGAATGGACACAGTTACAGAGGCAGCTACACCCCAGAGAGCAGTGGAACCACCAGAGAATCACACTGACAATTGGAACTGAATCACTGAATGGTCACAGTTACAGAGGCAGCTACACCCCAGTGTGCAGTGTACCCACCCAGAGAAACACACTGACAATTGGAACTGAATCACTGAATGGTCACAGTTGCAGAGGCAGCTACACCCCAGAGTGCAGTGAACCACCCAGAGAAACACACTAACAATTGGAACTGAATCACTGAATGGTCACAGTTACAGAGACGGATACACCCCAGAGTGCAGTGGAACCGCCCAGAGAAACACACTGACAATTGGAACTGAATCACTGAATGGTCACAGTTACAGGGGCAGCTACACCCTAGAGTGCAGTGGAACCACACTGAGAAACACACTGACAATTGGAACTGAATCACTGAACGGACACAGTTACAGAGGCAGATACACCCCAGAGTGTAGTGGAACCACACATAGAAACACACTGACAATTGGAACTGAATCAATGAATGGACACAGTAACAGAGGCAGCTACACCCCAGAGAGCAGTGGAACCAGCCAGATAATCACACTGACAATTGGAACTGAATCACTGAATGGTCACAGTTACCTAGGCAGCTACACCCCAGGGTGAGGTGGACGCACCCAGAGAAACACACTGACAATTGGAACTGAATTACTGAATGGTCATAGTTGCAGAGGCAGCTACACCCCAGAGTGCACTGAACCACCCAGAGAAACACACTGACAATTGGAACTGAATCACTGAATTGTCACAGTTACAGAGATGGATACACACCAGAGTGCAGTGGAACCACCCAGAGAAACACACTGACAATTGGAACTGAATCACTGAATGGTCACAGTTACAGAGGCAGCTACACCCCAGAGTGCAGTGGACCCACCCAGAGAAACACACTGACAATTGGAACTGAATCACTGAATGGTTACAGTTACAGGGGCAGCTACACCCCAGAGTGCAGTGGAACCACACTGAGAAACACACTGACAATTGGAATTGAATCACTGAACGGACACAGTTACAGAGGCAGCTACACCCCAGAGTGTAGTGGAACCACACAGAGATACACACTGACAATTGGAACTGAATCAATGAATGGACACAGTTACAGAGGCAGCTACACCTCAGAGTGCAGTGGAACCAGCCAGATAATCACACTGACAATTGGAACTGAATCACTGAATGGTCACAGTTACAGAGGCAGCTACACCCCAGAGTGCAGTGGACCCACCCAGAGAAACACACTGACAATTGGAACTGAATCACTGAATGGTCACAGTTACCTAGGCAGCTACACCCCAGAGTGCAGTGGACCCACCCAGAGAAACACACTGACAATTGGAACTGAATCACTGAATGGTCACAGTTACAGAGACAGCTACATCCCAGAGTGCAGTGGACCCACCCAGAGAAACACACTGACAATTGGAACTGAATCACTGAATGGTCACAGTTGCAGCGGCAGCTACACCCCAGAGTGCAGTGGACCCACCCAGAGAAACACACTGACAATTGGAACTGAATCACTGAATGGTCACAGTTACAGGGGCAGCTACACCCCAGAGTGCAGTGGAACCACCCAGAGAAACACACTGACAATTGGAACTGAATCACTGAATGGTCACAGTTACAGAGACAGGTACACCCCAGAGTGCAGTGAAACCACCCAGAGAAACACACTGACAATTGGAACTGAATCACTGAATGGTCACAGTTACAGAGATGGATACACCCCAGAGTACAGTGGAACCACCCAGAGAAACACACTGACAATTGGAACTGAATCACTGAATGGTCACAGTTACAGAGGCAGCTACACCCCAGAGTGCAGTGGACCCACCCAGATAAACACACTGACAATTGGAACTGAATCGCTGAATGGTCACAGTTACAGAGGCAGCTACACCCCAGAGTGCAGTGGAACGACGCAGAGAAACACACTGACAATTGGAACTGAATCACTGAATGGTCACAGTTACAGGGGCAGCTACACCCCAGAGAGCAGTGGAACCACACAGAGAAACACACTGACAATTGGAACTGAATCACTGAATGGACACAGTTACAGAGGCAGCTGCACCCCAGAGTGGAATGGAACCACACAGAGAAACACACTGACAATTGGAATTGAATCACTGAATGGACACAGTTACAGAGGCAGCTACACCCCAGAGAGCAGTGGAACCACCCAGAGAATCACACTGACAATTGGAACTGAATCACTGAATGGTCACAGTTACTAAGACAGCTACACCCCAGAGTGCAGTGGACCCACCCAGATAAACACACTGACAATTGGAACTGAATCACTGAAAGGTCACAGTTGCAGAGGCAGCTGCACCCCAGAGTGCAGTGAACCACCCAGAGAAACACACTAACAATTGGAACTGAATCACTGAATGGTCACAGTTACAGGGGCAGCTACACCCTAGAGTGCAGTGGAACCACACTGAGAAACACACTGACAATTGGAACTGAATCACTGAACGGACACAGTTACAGAGGCAGATACACCCCAGAGTGTAGTGGAACCACACATAGAAACACACTGACAATTGGAACTGAATCAATGAATGGACACAGTTACAGAGGCAGCTACACCCCAGAGAGCAGTGGAACCAGCCAGATAATCACACTGACAATTGGAACTGAATCACTGAATGGTCACAGTTACCTCGGCAGCTACACCCCAGAGTGCAGTGGACCCACCCAGAGAAACACACTGACAATTGGAACTGAATTACTGAATGGTCACAGTTGCAGAGGCAGCTACACCCCAGAGTGCACTGAACCACCCAGAGAAACACACTGACAATTGGAACTGAATCACTGAATTGTCACAGTTACAGAGATGGATACACCCCAGAGTGCAGTGGAACCACCCAGAGAAACACACTGACAATTGGAACTGAATCACTGAATGGTCACAGTTACAGAGGCAGCTACACCCCAGAGTGCAGTGTACCCACCCAGAGAAACACACTGACAATTGGAACTGAATCACTGAATGGTCACAGTTGCAGAGGCAGCTACACCCCAGAGTGCAGTGAACGACCCAGAGAAACACACTAACAATTGGAACTGAATCACTGAATGGTCACAGTTACAGAGACGGATACACCCCAGAGTGCAGTGGAACCGCCCCGAGAAACACACTGACAATTGGAACTGAATCACTGAATGGTCACAGTTACAGGGGCAGCTACACCCTAGAGTGCAGTGGAACCACACTGAGAAACACACTGACAATTGGAACTGAATCACTGAACGGACACAGTTACAGAGGCAGATACACCCCCGAGTGTAGTGGAACCACACATAGAAACACACTGACAATTGGAACTGAATCAATGAATGGACACAGTTACAGAGGCAGCTACACCCCAGAGAGCAGTGGAACCAGCCAGATAATCACACTGACAATTGGAACTGAATCACTGAATGGTCACAGTTACCTAGGCAGCTACACCCCAGAGTGCAGTGGACCCACCCAGAGAAACACACTGACAATTGGAACTGAATTACTGAATGGTCATAGTTGCAGAGGCAGCTACACCCCAGAGTGCACTGAACCACCCAGAGAAACACACTGACAATTGGAACTGAATCACTGAATTGTCACAGTTACAGAGATGGATACACCCCAGAGTGCAGTGGAACCACCCAGAGAAACACACTGACAATTGGAACTGAATCACTGAATGGTCACAGTTACAGAGGCAGCTACACCCCAGAGTGCAGTGGACCCACCCAGAGAAACACACTGACAATTGGAACTGAATCACTGAATGGTCACCGTCACAGAGACAGCTACACCCCAGAGTGCACAGGACCCACCCAGAGAAACACACTGACAATTGGAACTGAATCACTGAATGGTTACAGTTACAGAGGCAGCTACATCCCAGAGTGCAGTGGAACCACCCAGAGAAACACACTGACAATTGGAACTGAATCACTGAATGGTCACAGTTACAGGGGCAGCTACACCCCAGAGTGCAGTGGAACCACACTGAGAAACACACTGACAATTGGAACTGAATCACTGAATGGTCACAGTTGCAGAGGCAGCTACACCCCAGAGTGCAGTGGAACCACCCAGAGAAACACACTGACAATTGGAACTGAATCACTGAATGGTCACAGTTACAGGGGCAGCTACACCCCAGAGTGCAGTGGAACCACACTGAGAAACACACTGACAATTGGAACTGAATCAATGAACGGACACAGTTACAGAGGCAGCTACACCCCAGAGTGTAGTGGAACCACACAGAGATACACACTGACAATTTGAACTGAATCAATGAATGGACACAGTTACAGAGGCAGCTACACCTCAGAGAGCAGTGGAACCAGCCAGATAATCACACTGACAATTGGAACTGAATCACTGAATGGTCACAGTTACCTAGGCAGCTACACCCCAGAGTGCAGTGGACCCACCCAGAGAAACACACTGACAATTGGAACTGAATCACTGAATGGTCACAGTTGCAGAGGCAGCTACACCCCAGAGTGCAGTGAACCACCCAGAGAAACACACTGACAATTGGAACTGAATCACTGAATTGTCACAGTTACAGAGATGGATACACCCCAGAGTACAGTGGAACCACCCAGAGAAACACACTGACAATTGGAACTGAATCACTGAATGGTCACAGTTACAGAGGCAGCTACACCCCAGAGTGCAGTGGACCCACCCAGATAAACACACTGACAATTGGAACTGAATCGCTGAATGGTCACAGTTACAGAGGCAGCTACACCCCAGAGTGCAGTGGAACGACGCAGAGAAACACACTGACAATTGGAACTGAATCACTGAATGGTCACAGTTACAGGGGCAGCTACACCCCAGAGAGCAGTGGAACCACACAGAGAAACACACTGACAATTGGAACTGAATCACTGAATGGACACAGTTACAGAGGCAGCTGCACCCCAGAGTGGAATGGAACCACACAGAGAAACACACTGACAATTGGAACTGAATCACTGAATGGACACAGTTACAGAGGCAGCTACACCCCAGAGAGCAGTGGAACCACCCGGAGAATCACACTGACAATTGGAACCGGATCACTGAATGGTCACAGTTACTAAGACAGCTACACCCCAGAGTGCAGTGGACCCACCCAGAGAAACACACTGACAATTGGAACTGAATCACTGAAAGGTCACAGTTGCAGAGGCAGCTTCACCCCAGAGTGCAGTGAACCACCCAGAGAAACACACTAACAATTGGAACTGAATCACTGAATGGTCACAGTTACAGGGGCAGCTACACCCTAGAGTGCAGTGGAACCACACTGAGAAACACACTGACAATTGGAACTGAATCACTGAACGGACACAGTTACAGAGGCAGATACACCCCCGAGTGTAGTGGAACCACACATAGAAACACACTGACAATTGGAACTGAATCAATGAATGGACACAGTTACAGAGGCAGCTACACCCCAGAGAGCAGTGGAACCAGCCAGATAATCACACTGACAATTGGAACTGAATCACTGAATGGTCACAGTTACCTAGGCAGCTACACCCCAGAGTGCAGTGGACCCACCCAGAGAAACACACTGACAATTGGAACTGAATTACTGAATGGTCATAGTTGCAGAGGCAGCTACACCCCAGAGTGCACTGAACCACCCAGAGAAACATACTGACAATTGGAACTGAATCACTGAATTGTCACAGTTACAGAGATGGATACACCCCAGAGTGCAGTGGAACCACCCAGAGAAACACACTGACAATTGGAACTGAATCACTGAATGGTCACAGTTACAGAGGCAGCTACACCCCAGAGTGCAGTGGACCCACCCAGAGAAACACACTGACAATTGGAACTGAATCACTGAATGGTCACCGTCACAGAGACAGCTACACCCCAGAGTGCACAGGACCCACCCAGAGAAACACACTGACAATTGGAACTGAATCACTGAATGGTTACAGTTACAGGGGCAGCTACACCCCAGAGTGCAGTGGAACCACACTGAGAAACACACTGACAATTGGAACTGAATCAATGAACGGACACAGTTACAGAGGCAGCTACACCCCAGAGTGTAGTGGAACCACACAGAGATACACACTGACAATTGGAACTGAATCAATGAATGGACACAGTTACAGAGGCAGCTACACCTCAGAGAGCAGTGGAACCAGCCAGATAATCACACTGACAATTGGAACTGAATCACTGAATGGTCACAGTTACCTAGGCAGCTACACCCCAGAGTGCAGTGGACCCACCCAGAGAAACACACTGACAATTGGAACTGAATCACTGAATGGTCACAGTTGCAGAGGCAGCTACACCCCAGAGTGCAGTGGAACCACCCAGAGAAACACACTGACAATTGGAACTGAGTCACTGAATGGTCACAGTTACAGAGATGGATACACCCCAGAGTGCAGTGGAACCACCCAGAGAAACACACTGACAATTGGAACTGAATCACTGAATTGTCACAGTTACAGAGATGGATACACCCCAGAGTACAGTGGAACCACCCAGAGAAACACACTGACAATAGGAACTGAATCACTGAATGGTCACAGTTACAGAGGCAGCTACACCCCAGAGTGCAGTGGACCCACCCAGATAAACACACTGACAATTGGAACTGAATCGCTGAATGGTCACAGTTACAGAGGCAGCTACACCCCAGAGTGCAGTGGAACGACGCAGAGAAACACACTGACAATTGGAACTGAATCACTGAATGGTCACAGTTACAGGGGCAGCTACACCCTAGAGTGCAGTGGAACCACACTGAGAAACACACTGACAATTGGAACTGAATCACTGAACGGACACAGTTACAGAGGCAGATACACCCCAGAGTGTAGTGGAACCACACATAGAAACACACTGACAATTGGAACTGAATCAATGAATGGACACAGTTACAGAGGCAGCTACACCCCAGAGAGCAGTGGAACCAGCCAGATAATCACACTGACAATTGGAACTGAATCACTGAATGGTCACAGTTACCTCGGCAGCTACACCCCAGAGTGCAGTGGACCCACCCAGAGAAACACACTGACAATTGGCACTGAATTACTGAATGGTCATAGTTGCAGAGGCAGCTACACCCCAGAGTGCACTGAACCACCCAGAGAAACACATTGACAATTGGAACTGAATCACTGAATTGTCACAGTTACAGAGATGGATACACCCCAGAGTGCAGTGGAACCACCCAGAGAAACACACTGACAATTGGAACTGAATCACTGAATGGTCACAGTTACAGAGGCAGCTACACCCCAGAGTGCAGTGGACCCACCCAGAGAAACACACTGACAATTGGAACTGAATCACTGAATGGTCACAGTTACAGAGGCAGCTACACCCCAGAGTGCAGTGGACCCACCCAGAGAAACACACTGACAATTGGAACTGAATCGCTGAATGGTCACAGTTACAGGGGCAGCTACACCCCAGAGAGCAGTGGAACCACACAGAGAAACACACTGACAATTGGAACTGAATCACTGAATGGTCACAGTTACAGAGGCAGCTACATCCCAGAGAGCAGTGGAACCACCCAGAGAAGCACACTGACAATTGGAACTGAATCACTGAATGTTCACAGTTACAGAGGCAGCTACACCGCAGAGTGCAGTGGAACCACCCAGAGAAACACACTGACAATTGGAACTGAATCGCTGAATGGTCACAGTTACAGAGGCAGCTACACCCCAGAGTGCAGTGGAACCACCCACAGAAACACACTGACAATAGGAACTGAATCACTGAATGGTCACAGTTACAGAGGCAGCTACACCCCTGGGTGCAGTGGAACCACCCACAGAAACACAGTGACAATTGGAACTGAATCACTGAATGGTCACAGTTACAGAGGCAGCTACACCCCAGAGTGCAGTGGACCCACCCAGAGAAACACACTGACAATTGGAACTGAATCACTGAATGGTCACAGTTACAGAGGCAGCTACACCACAGAGTGCAGTGGAACCACCCAGAGAAACACACTGACAATTGGAACTGAATCACTGAATGGTCACAGTTACAGGGGCAGCTACACCCCAGAGTGCAGTGGAACCACACTGAGAAACACACTGACAATTGGAACTGAATCACTGAACGGACACAGTTACAGAGGCAGCCACACCCCAGAGTGTAGTGGAACCACACAGAGAAACACACTGACAATTGGAACTGAATCAATGAATGGACACAGACACAGAGGCAGCTACACCCCAGAGTGCAGTGGAACCACCCAGAGAAACACACTGACAATTGGAACTGAATCACTGAATGGTCACAGTTACAGGGGCAGCTACACCCCAGAGTGCAGTGGAACCACACTGAGAAACACACTGACAATTGGAACTGAATCACTGAACGGACACAGTTACAAAGGCAGCTACACCCCAGAGTGTAGTGGAACCACACAGAGAAACACACTGACAATTGGAACTGAATCAATGAATGGACACAGTTACAGAGGCAGCTACACCCCAGAGTGCAGTGGAACCAGCCAGATAATCACACTGACAATTGGAACTGAATCACTGAATGGTCACAGTTACAGGGGCAGCTACACCCCAGAGTGCAGTGGAACCAGCCAGATAATCACACTGACAATTGGAACTGAATCACTGAATGGTCACAGTTACCTAGGCAGCTACACCCCAGAGTGCAGTGGACCCACCCAGAGAAACACACTGACAATTGGAACTGAATCACTGAATGGTCACAGTTGCAGAGGCAGCTACACCCCAGAGTGCAGTGAACCACCCAGAGAAACACACTGACAATTGGAACTGAATCACTGAATTGTCACAGTTACAGAGATGGATACACCCCAGAGTGCAGTGGAACTACCCAGAGAAACACACTGACAATTGGAACTGAATCACTGGATGGTCACAGTTACAGAGGCAGCTACACCCCAGAGTGCAGTGGAACCACCCAGAGAAACACACTGACAATTGGAACTGAATCACTGAATGGTCACAGTTACAGAGGCAGCTACACCCCAGAGTGCAGTGGAACCACCCAGAGAAACACACTGACAATTGGAACTGAATCACTGAATGGTCACAGTTACAGAGGAAGCTACACCCCAGAGTGCAGTGGACCCACCCAGAGAAACACACTGACAATTGGAACTGAATCGCTGAATGGTCACAGTAACAGAGATAGCTACACCCCAGAGTGCAGTGGAACCACGCAGAGAAACCCACTGACAATTGTAACTGAATCACTGAATGGTCACAGTTACAGGGGCAGCTACACCCCAGAGAGCAGTGGAACCACACAGAGAAACACACTGACAATTGGAACTGAATCACTGAATGGACACATTTACAGAGGCAGCTACACCCCAGAGTGCAGTGGAACCACACAGAGAAACACACTGACAATTGGAACTGGATCACTGAATGGACACAGTTACAGAGGCAGCTACACCCCAGAGAGCAGTGGAACCACCCAGATAATCACACTGAAAATTGGAACTGAATCACTGAATGGTCACAGTTACAGAGGCAGCTACACCCCAGAGTGCAGTGTACCCTCCCAGAGAAACACACTGACAATTGGAACTGAATCACTGAATGGTCACAGTTGCAGAGGCAGCTACACCCCAGAGTGCAGTGAACCACCCAGAGAAACACACTAACAATTGGAACTGAATCACTGAATGGTCACAGTTACAGAGACGGATACACCCCAGAGTGCAGTGGAACCGCCCAGAGAAACACACTGACAATTGGAACTGAATCACTGAATGGTCACAGTTACAGGGGCAGCTACATCCTAGAGTGCAGTGGAACCACACTGAGAAACACACTGACAATTGGAACTGAATCACTGAACGGACACAGTTACAGAGGCAGATACACCCCAGAGTGTAGTGGAACCACACATAGAAACACACTGAAAATTGGAACTGAATCAATGAATGGACACAGTTACAGAGGCAGCTACACCCCAGAGAGCAGTGGAACCGGCCAGATAATCACACTGACAATTGGAACTGAATCACTGAATGGTCACAGTTACCTAGGCAGCTACACCCCAGAGTGCAGTGGACCCACCCAGAGAAACACACTGACAATTGGAACTGAATTACTGAATGGTCATAGTTGCAGAGGCAGCTAAACCCCAGAGTGCACTGAACCACCCAGAGAAACACACTGACAATTGGAACTGAATCACTGAATTGTCACAGTTACAGAGATGGATACACCCCAGAGTGCAGTGGAACCACCCAGAGAAACACACTGACAATTGGAACTGAATCACTGAATGGTCACAGTTACAGAGGCAGCTACACCCCAGAGTGCAGTGGACCCACCCAGAGAAACACACTGACAATTGGAACTGAATCACTGAATGGTCACCGTCACAGAGACAGCTACACCCCAGAGTGCACAGGACCCACCCAGAGAAACACACTGACAATTGGAACTGAATCACTGAATGGTTACAGTTACAGGGGCAGCTACACCCCAGAGTGCAGTGGAACCACACTGAGAAACACACTGACAATTGGAACTGAATCACTGAACGGACACAGTTACAGAGGCAGCTACACCCCAGAGTGGAGTGGAACCACACAGAGATACACACTGACAATTGGAACTGAATCACTGAATTGTCACAGTTACAGAGATGGATACACCCCAGAGTGCAGTGGAACGACGCAGAGAAACACACTGACAATTGGAACTGAATCACTGAATGGTCAGTTACAGGGGCAGCTACACCCCAGAGAGCAGTGGAACCACACAGAGAAACACACTGACAATTGGAACTGAATCACTGAATGGACAAAGTTACAGAGGCAGCTGCACCCCAGAGTGGAATGGAACCACACAGAGAAACACACTGACAATTGGAACTGAATCACTGAATGGACACAGTTACAGAGGCAGCTACACCCCAGAGAGCAGTGGAACCACCCAGAGAATCACACTGACAATTGGAACTGAATCACTGAATGGTCACAGTTACTAAGTCAGCTACACCCCAGAGTGCAGTGGACCCACCCAGAGAAACACACTGACAATTGGAACTGAATCACTGAAAGGTCACAGTTGCAGAGGCAGCTGCACCCCAGAGTGCAGTGAACCACCCAGAGAAACACACTAACAATTGGAACTGAATCACTGAATGGTCACAGTTACAGGGGCAGCTACACCCTAGAGTGCAGTGGAACCACACTGAGAAACACACTGACAATTGGAACTGAATCACTGAACGGACACAGTTACAGAGGCAGATACACCCCAGAGTGTAGTGGAACCACACATAGAAACACACTGACAATTGGAACTGAATCAATGAATGGACACAGTTACAGAGGCAGCTACACCCCAGAGAGCAGTGGAACCAGCCAGATAATCACACTGACAATTGGAACTGAATCACTGAATGGTCACAGTTACCTCGGCAGCTACACCCCAGAGTGCAGTGGACCCACCCAGAGAAACACACTGACAATTGGAACTGAATTACTGAATGGTCATAGTTGCAGAGGCAGCTACACCCCAGAGTGCACTGAACCACCCAGAGAAACACACTGACAATTGGAACTGAATCACTGAATTGTCACAGTTACAGAGATGGATACACCCCAGAGTGCAGTGGAACCACCCAGAGAAACACACTGACAATTGGAACTGAATCACTGAATGGTCACAGTTACAGAGGCAGCTACACCCCAGAGTGCAGTGTACCCACCCAGAGAAACACACTGACAATTGGAACTGAATCACTGAATGGTCACAGTTGCAGAGGCAGCTACACCCCAGAGTGCAGTTAACCACCCAGAGAAACACACTAACAATTGGAACTGAATCACTGAATGGTCACAGTTACAGAGACGGATACACCCCAGAGTGCAGTGGAACCGCCCAGAGAAACACACTGACAATTGGAACTGAATCACTGAATGGTCACAGTTACAGGGGCAGCTACACCCTAGAGTGCAGTGGAACCACACTGAGAAACACACTGACAATTGGAACTGAATCACTGAACGGACACAGTTACAGAGGCAGATACACCCCAGAGTGTAGTGGAACCACACATAGAAACACACTGACAATTGGAACTGAATCAATGAATGGACACAGTTACAGAGGCAGCTACACCCCAGAGAGCAGTGGAACCAGCCAGATAATCACACTGACAATTGGAACTGAATCACTGAATGGTCACAGTTACCTAGGCAGCTACACCCCAGAGTGCAGTGGACCCACCCAGAGAAACACACTGACAATTGGAACTGAATTACTGAATGATCATAGTTGCAGAGGCAGCTACACCCCAGAGTGCACTGAACCACCCAGAGAAACACACTGACAATTGGAACTGAATCACTGAATTGTCACAGTTACAGAGATGGATACACCCCAGAGTGCAGTGGAACCACCCAGAGAAACACACTGACAATTGGAACTGAATCACTGAATGGTCACAGTTACAGAGGCAGCTACACCCCAGAGTGCAGTGGACCCACCCAGAGAAACACACTGACAATTGAAACTGAATCACTGAATGGTTACAGTTACAGGGGCAGCTACACCCCAGAGTGCAGTGGAACCACACTGAGAAACACACTGACAATTGGAACTGAATCACTGAACGGACACAGTTACAGAGGCAGCTACACCCCAGAGTGTAGTGGAACCACACAGAGATACACACTGACAATTGGAACTGAATCAATGAATGGACACAGTTACAGAGGCAGCTACACCTCAGAGAGAAGTGGAACCAGCCAGATAATCACACTGACAATTGGAACTGAATCACTGAATGGTCACAGTTACCTAGGCAGCTACACCCCAGAGTGCAGTGGACCCAGCCAGAGAAACACACTGACAATTGGAACTGAATCACTGAATGGTCACAGTTGCAGAGGCAGCTACACCCCAGAGTGCAGTGAACCACCCAGAGAAACACACTGACAATTGGAACTGAATCACTGAATTGTCACAGTTACAGAGATGGATACACCCCAGAGTACAGTGGAACCACCCAGAGAAACACACTGACAATTGGAACTGAATCACTGAATGGTCACAGTTACAGAGGCAGCTACACCCCAGAGTGCAGTGGACCCACCCAGATAAACACACTGACAATTGGAACTGAATCGCTGAATGGTCACAGTTACAGAGGCAGCTACACCCCAGAGTGCAGTGGAACGACGCAGAGAAAAACACTGACAATTGGAACTGAATCACTGAATGGTCACAGTTACAGGGGCAGCTACACCCCAGAGAGCAGTGGAACCACACAGAGAAACACACTGACAATTGGAACTGAATCACTGAATGGACACAGTTACAGAGGCAGCTGCACCCCAGAGTGGAATGGAACCACACAGAGAAACACACTGACAATTGGAACTGAATCACTGAATGGACACAGCTACAGAGGCAGCTACAGCCCAGAGAGCAGTGGAACCACCCAGAGAATCACACTGACAATTGGAACTGAATCACTGAATGGTCACAGTTACTAAGACAGCTACACCCCAGAGTGCAGTGGACCCACCCAGAGAAACACACTGACAATTGGAACTGAATCACTGAAAGGTCACAGTTGCAGAGGCAGCTGCACCCCAGAGTGCAGTGGAACCACCCAGAGAAACACACTAACAATTGGAACTGAATCACTGAATGGTCACAGTTACAGGGGCAGCTACACCCTAGAGTGCAGTGGAACCACACTGAGAAACACACTGACAATTGGAACTGAATCACTGAACGGACACAGTTACAGAGGCAGATACACCCCAGAGTGTAGTGGAACCACACATAGAAACACACTGACAATTGGAACTGAATCAATGAATGGACACAGTTACAGAGGCAGCTACACCCCAGAGAGCAGTGGAACCAGCCAGATAATCACACTGACAATTGGAACTGAATCACTGAATGGTCACAGTTACCTCGGCAGCTACACCCCAGAGTGCAGTGGACCCACCCAGAGAAACACACTGACAATTGGAACTGAATTACTGAATGGTCATAGTTGCAGAGGCAGCTACACCCCAGAGTGCACTGAACCACCCAGAGAAACACACTGACAATTGGAACTGAATCACTGAATTGTCACAGTTACAGAGATGGATACACCCCAGAGTGCAGTGGAACCACCCAGAGAAACACACTGACAATTGGAACTGAATCACTGAATGGTCACAGTTACAGAGGCAGCTACACCCCAGACTGCAGTGGAATCACCCAGAGAAACACACTGACAATTGGAACTGAATCACTGAATGGTCACCGTCACAGAGACAGCTACACCCCAGAGTGCAGTGGACCCACCCAGAGAAACACACTGACAATTGGAACTGAATCACTGAATGGTCACAGTTACAGAGGCAGCTACACCCCAGAGTGCAGTGGAAACACCCAGAGAAACACACTGACAATTGGAACTGAATCGCTGAATGGTCACAGTTACAGAGGCAGCTACACCCCAGAGTGCAGTGGAACCACCCAGAGAAACACACTGACAATTGGAACTGAATCGCTGAATGGTCACAGTTACAGAGGCAGCTACACCCCAGAGTGCAGTGGAACCACCCAGAGAAACACACTGACAATTGGAACTGACTCACTGAATGGTCACAGTTACAGAGGCAGCTACCCCCCAGAGTGCAGTGTGTCCACCCAGAGAAACACACTGACAATTGGAACTGAATCACTGAATGGTCACAGTTACAGAGGCAGCTACACCCCAGAGTGCAGTGGAACCAGCCAGATAATCACATTGACAATTGGAACTGAATCACTGAATGGTCACAGTTACCTAGGCAGCTACACCCCAGAGTGCAGTGGACCCACCCAGAGAAACACACTGACAATTGGAACTGAATCACTGAATGGTCACAGTTACAGAGGCAGCTACACCCCAGAGTGCAGTGGAAACACCCAGAGAAACACACTGACAATTGGAACTGAATCGCTGAATGGTCACAGTTACAGAGGCAGCTACACCCCAGAGTGCAGTGGAACCACCCAGAGAAACACACTGACAATTGGAACTGACTCACTGAATGGTCACAGTTACAGAGGCAGCTACCCCCCAGAGTGCAGTGGACCAACCCAGAGAAACACACTGACAATTGGAACTGAATCACTGAATGGTCACAGTTACAGGGGCAGCTACACCCCAGAGAGCAGTGGAACCACACAGAGAAACACACTGACAATTGGAACTGAATCACTGAATGGTCACAGTTACAGAGGCAGCTGCATCCCAGAGAGCAGTGGAACCAACCAGAGAAGCACACTGACAATTGGAACTGAATCACTGAATGTTCACAGTTACAGAGGCAGCTACACCGCAGAGTGCAGTGGAACCACCGAGTGAAACACACTGACAATTGGAGCTGAATCACTGAATGGTCACAGTTACAGAGGCAGCTACACCCCAGAGTGCAGTGGAACCACCCACAGAAACACACTGACAATAGGAACTGAATCACTGAATGGTCACAGTTACAGAGGCAGCTACACCCCTGGGTGCAGTGGAACCACCCACAGAAACACACTGACAATTGGAACTGAATCACTGAATGGTCACAGTTACAGAGGCAGCTACACCCCAGAGTGCAGTGGACCCACACAGAGAAACACACTGACAATTGGAACTGAATCACTGAATGGTCACAGTTACAGAGGCAGCTACACCCTAGAGTGCAGTGGAACCACCCAGAGAAACACACTGACAATTGGAACTGAATCACTGAATGGTCACAGTTACAGGGGCAGCTACACCCCAGAGTGCAGTGGAACCACACTGAGAAACACACTGACAATTGGAACTGAATCACTGAACGGACACAGTTACGGAGGCAGCCACACCCCAGAGTGTAGTGGAACCACACAGAGAAACACACTGACAATTGGAACTGAATCAATGAATGGACACATACACAGAGGCAGCTACACCCCAGAGTGCAGTGGAACCACCCAGAGAAACACACTGACAATTGGAACTGAATCACTGAATGGTCACAGTTACAGGGGCAGCTACACCCCAGAGTGCAGTGGAACCACACTGAGAAACACACTGACAATTGGAACTGAATCACTGAACGGACACAGTTACAGAGGCAGCTACACCCCAGAGTGTAGTGGAACCACACAGAAAAACACACTGACAATTGGAACTGAATCAATGAATGGACACAGTTACAGAGGCAGCTACACCCCAGAGAGCAGTGGAACCAGCCAGATAATCACACTGACAATTGGAACTGAATCACTGAATGGTCACAGTTACCTAGGCAGCTACACCCCAGAGTGCAGTGGACCCACCCAGAGAAACACACTGACAATTGGAACTGAATCACTGAATGGTCACAGTTGCAGAGGCAGCTACACCCCAGAGTGCAGTGAACCACCCAGAGAAACACACTGACAATTGGAACTGAATCACTGAATTGTCACAGTTACAGAGATGGATACACCCCAGAGTGCAGTGGAACCACCCAGAGAAACACACTGACAATTGGAACTGAATCACTGGATGGCCACAGTTACAGAGGCAGCTACACCCCAGAGTGCAGTGGACCCACCCAGAGAAACACACTGACAATTGGAACTGAATCGCTGAATTGTCACAGTTACAGAGATGGATACACCCCAGAGTGCAGTGGAACCACCCAGAGAAACACACTGACAATTGGAACTGAATCACTGAATGGTCACAGTTACAGAGGCAGCTACACCCCAGAGTGCAGTGGAACCACCCAGAGAAACACACTGACAATTGGAACTGAATCACTGAATGGTCACAGTTACAGAGGCAGCTACACCCCAGAGTGCAGTGGACCCACCCAGAGAAACACACTGACAATTGGAACTGAATTGCTGAATGGTCACAGTAACAGAGGCAGCTACACCCCAGAGTGCAGTGGAACCACGCAGAGAAACCCACTGACAATTGGAACTGAATCACTGAATGGTCACAGTTACAGGGGAAGCTACACCCCAGAGAGCAGTGGAACCACACAGAGAAACACACTGACAATTGGAACTGAATCACTGAATGGACACATTTACAGAGGCAGCTGCACCCCAGAGTGGAATGGAACCACACAGAGAAACACACTGACAATTGGAACTGAATCAATGAATGGACACAGTTACAGAGGCAGCTACACCCCAGAGAGCAGTGGAACCACCCAGAGAATCACACTGACAATTGGAACTGAATCACTGAATGGTCACAGTTACAGAGGCAGCTACACCCCAGAGTGCAGTGTACCCACCCAGAGAAACACACTGACAATTGGAACTGAATCACTGAATGGTCACAGTTGCAGAGGCAGCTAGACCCCAGAGTGCAGTGGACCCACCCAGAGAAACACACTGACAATTGGAACTGAATCACTGAATGGTCCCAGTTACAGAGGCAGCTACACTCCAGAGTGCAGTGGAACCACCCAGAGAAACACACTGACAATTGGAACTGAATCACTGAATGGTCACAGTTACAGGGGCAGCTACACCCCAGAGTGCAGTGGAACCACACTGAGAAACACACTGACAATTGGAACTGAATCACTGAACGGACACAGTTACAGAGGCAGCTACACCCCAGAGTGTAGTGGAACCACACAGAGAAACACACTGACAATTGGAACTGAATCAATGAATGGACACAGACACAGAGGCAGCTACACCCCAGAGTGCAGTGGAACCACCCAGAGAAACACACTGACAATTGGAACTGAATCACTGAATTGTCACAGTTACAGGGGCAGCTACACCCCAGAGTGCAGTGGAACCACACTGAGAAACACACTGACAATTGGAACTGAATCACTGAACGGACACAGTTACAGAGGCAGCTACACCCCAGAGTGTAGTGGAACCACACAGAGAAACACACTGACAATTGGAACTGAATCAATGAATGGACACAGTTACAGAGGCAGCAACACCCCAGAGAGCAGTGGAACCAGCCAGATAATCACACTGACAATTGGAACTGAATCACTGAATGGTCACAGTTACCTAGGCAGCTACATCCCAGAGGGCAGTGGACCCACCCAGAGAAACACACTGACAATTGGAACTGAATCACTGAATGGTCACAGTTGCAGAGGCAGCTACACCCCAGAGTGCAGTGAACCACCCAGAGAAACACACTGACAATTGGAACTGAATCACTGAATTGTCACAGTTACAGAGATGGATACACCCCAGAGTGCAGTGGAACCACCCAGAGAAACACACTGACAATTGGAACTGAATCACTGGATGGTCACAGTTACAGAGGCAGCTACACCCCAGAGTGCAGTGGAACCACCCAGAGAAACACACTGACAATTGGAACTGAATCACTGAATGGTCACAGTTACAGAGGCAGCTACACCCCAGAGTGCAGTGGAACCACCCAGAGAAACACACTGACAATTGGAACTGAATCACTGAATGGTCACAGTTACAGAGGCAGCTACACCCCAGAGTGCAGTGGACCCACCCAGAGAAACACACTGACAATTGGAACTGAATCGCTGAATGGTCACAGTAACAGAGGCAGCTACACCCCAGAGTGCAGTGGAACCACGCAGAGAAACCCACTGACAATTGGAACTGAATCACTGAATGGTCACAGTTACAGGGGCAGCTACACCCCAGAGAGCAGTGGAACCACACAGAGAATCACACTGACAATTGGAACTGAATCACTGAATGGACACATTTACAGAGGCAGCTACACCCCAGAGTGCAGTGGACCCACCCAGAGAAACACACTGACAATTGGAACTGAATCGCTGAATGGTCACAGTAACAGAGGCAGCTACACCCCAGAGTGCAGTGGAACCACGCAGAGAAACCCACTGACAATTGGAACTGAATCACTGAATGGTCACAGTTACAGGGGCAGCTACACCCCAGAGAGCAGTGGATCCACACAGAGAATCACACTGACAATTGGAACTGAATCACTGAATGGACACAGTTACAGAGGCAGCTACACCCCAGAGAGCAGTGGAACCACCCAGAGAATCACACAGACAATTGGAACTGAATCACTGAATGGTCACAGTTACAGAGGCGGCTACACCCTAGAGTGCAGTGTACCCACCCAGAGAAACACACTGACAATTGGAACTGAATCACTGAATGGTCACAGTTGCAGAGGCAGCTACACCCCAGAGTGCAGTGAACCACCCAGAGAAACACACTAACAATTGGAACTGAATCACTGAATGGTCACAGTTACAGAGACGGATACACCCCAGAGTGCAGTGGAACCGCCCAGAGAAACACACTGACAATTGGAACTGAATCACTGAATGGTCACAGTTACAGAGGCAGCTACACCCCAGAGTGCAGTGGACCCACCCAGAGAAACACACTGACAATTGGAACTGAATCACTGAATGGTCACAGTTACCTAGGCAGCTACACCCCAGAGTGCAGTGGACCCACCCAGAGAAACACACTGACAATTGGAACTGAATCACTGAATGGTTACAGTTACAGGGGCAGCTACACCCCAGAGTGCAGTGGAACCACACTGAGAAACACACTGACAATTGGAACTGAATCACTGAACGGACACAGTTACAGAGGCAGCTACACCCCAGAGTGTAGTGGAACCACACAGAGAAACACACAGACAATTGGAACTGAATCAATGAATGGACACAGTTACAGAGGCAGCTACACCCCAGAGAGCAGTGGAACCAGCCAGATAATCACACTGACAATTGGAACTGAATCACTGAATGGTCACAGTTGCAGAGGCAGCTACACCCCAGAGTGCAGTGAACCACCCAGAGAAACACACTGACAATTGGAACTGAATCACTGAATTGTCACAGTTACAGAGATGGATACACCCCAGAGTACAGTGGAACCACCCAGAGAAACACACTGACAATTGGAACTGAATCACTGAATGGCCACAGTTACAGAGGCAGCTACACCCCAGAGTGCAGTGGACCCACCCAGATAAACACACTGACAATTGGAACTGAATCGCTGAATGGTCACAGTTACAGAGGCAGCTACACCCCAGAGTGCAGTGGAACGACGCAGAGAAACACACTGACAATTGGAACTGAATCACTGAATGGTCACAGTTACAGGGGCAGCTACACCCCAGAGAGCAGTGGAACCACACAGAGAAACACACTGACAATTGGAACTGAATCACTGAATGGACACAGTTACAGAGGCAGCTGCACCCCAGAGTGGAATGGAACCACACAGAGAAACACACTGACAATTGGAACTGAATCACTGAATGGACACAGTTACAGAGGCAGCTACACCCCAGAGAGCAGTGGAACCACCCAGAGAATCACACTGACAATTGGAACTGAATCACTGAATGGTCACAGTTACTAAGACAGCTACACCCCAGAGTGCAGTGGACCAACCCAGAGAAACACACTGACAATTGGAACTGAATCACTGAAAGGTCACAGTTGCAGAGGCAGCTGCACCCCAGAGTGCAGTGAACCACCCAGAGAAACACACTAACAATTGGAACTGAATCACTGAATGGTCACAGTTACAGGGGCAGCTACACCCTAGAGTGCAGTGGAACCACACTGAGAAACACACTGATAATTGGAACTGAATCACTGAACGGACACAGTTACAGAGGCAGATACACCCCAGAGGGTAGTGGAACCACACATAGAAACACACTGACAATTGGAACTGAATCAATGAATGGACACAGTTACAGAGGCAGCTACACCCCAGAGAGCAGTGGAACCAGCCAGATAATCACACTGACAATTGGAACTGAATCACTGAATGGTCACAGTTACCTCGGCAGCTACACCCCAGAGTGCAGTGGACCCACCCAGATAAACACACTGACAATTGGAACTGAATTACTGAATGGTCATAGTTGCAGAGGCAGCTACACCCCAGAGTGCACTGAACCACCCAGAGAAACACACTGACAATTGGAACTGAATCACTGAATTGTCACAGTTACAGAGATGGATACACCCCAGAGTGCAGTGGAACCACCCAGAGAAACACACTGACAATTGGAACTGAATCACTGAATGGTCACAGTTACAGAGGCAGCTACACCCCAGAGTGCAGTGGACCCACCCAGAGAAACACACTGACAATTGGAACTGAATCACTGAATGGTCACAGTTACAGAGGCAGCTACACCCCAGAGTGCAGTGGAACCACCCAGAGAAACACACTGACAATTGGAACTGAATCACTGAATGGTCACAGTTACAGGGGCAGCTACACCCCAGAGTGCAGTGGAACCACACTGAGAAACACACTGACAATTGGAACTGAATCACTGAACGGACACAGTTACAGAGGCAGCTACACCCCAGAGTGTAGTGGAACCACACAGAGAAACACACTGACAATTGGAACTGAATCAATGAATGGACACAGTTACAGAGGCAGCTACACCCCAGAGAGCAGTGGAACCAGCCAGATAATCACACTGACAATTGGAACTGAATCACTGAATGGTCACAGTTACCTAGGCAGCTACACCCCAGAGTGCAGTGGACCCACCCATTGAAACACACTGACAATTGGAACTGAATCACTGAATGGTCACAGTTACAGAGATGGATACACCCCAGAGTACAGTGGAACCACCCAGAGAAACACACTGACAATTGGAACTGAATCACTGGATGGTCACAGTTACAGAGGCAGCTACACCCCAGAGTGCAGTGGAACCACCCAGAGAAACACACTGACAATTGGAACTGAATCACTGAATGGTCACAGTTACAGAGGCAGCTACACCCCAGAGTGCAGTGGAACCACCCAGAGAAACACACTGACAATTGGAACTGAATCACTGAATGGTCACAGTTACAGAGGCAGCTACACCCCAGAGTGCAGTGGACCCACCCAGAGAAACACACTGACAATTGGAACTGAATCACTGAATGGTCACAGTTACAGGGGCAGCTACACCCCAGAGAGCAGTGGAACCACACAGAGAAACACACTGACAATTGGAACTGAATCACTGAATGGACACAGTTACAGAGGCAGCTGCACCCCAGAGTGGAATGGAACCACACAGAGAAGCACACTGACAATTGGAACTGAATCACTGAATGGACACAGTTACAGAGGCAGCTACACCCCAGAGTGCAGAGGACCCACCAAGAGAAACACACTGACAATTGGAACTGAATCACTGAATGGACACAGTTACAGAGGCAGCTACACCCCAGAGAGCAGTGGAACCACCCAGAGAATCACACTGACAATTGGAACTGAATCACTGAATGGTCACAGTTACAGAGGCAGCTACACCCCAGAGTGCAGTGGACCCACCCAGAGAAACACACTGACAATTGGAACTGAATCACTGAATGGACACAGTTACAGAGGCAACTACATCCCAGAGTGCAGGGGACCCACCAAGAGAAACACACTGACATTTGGAACTGAATCACTGAATGGTCACAGTTGCAGAGGCAGCTACACCCCAGAGTGCAGTGAACCACCCAGAGAAACACACTAACAATTGGAACTGAATCACTGAATGGTCACAGTTACAGAGACGGATACACCCCAGAGTGCAGTGGAACCACCCAGAGAAACACACTGACAATTGGAACTGAATCACTGAATGGTCACAGTTTCAGGGGCAGCTACACCCGAGAGTGCAGTGGAACCACACTGAGAAACACACTGACAATTAGAACTGAATCACTGAACGGACAAAGTTACAGAGGCAGATACACCCCAGAGTGTAGTGGAAGCACACATAGAAACACACAGACAATTGGAACTGAATCAATGAATGGACACAGTTACAGAGGCAGCTACACCCCAGAGAGCAGTGGAACCAGCCAGATAATCACACTGACAATTGGAACTGAATCACTGAATGGTCACAGTTACCTAGGCAGCTACACCCCAGAGTGCAGTGGACCCACCCAGAGAAACACACTGACAATTGGAACTGAATCACTGAATGGTCACAGTTGCAGAGGCAGCTACACCCCAGAGTGCTGTGAACCACCCAGAGAAACACACTAACAATTGGAACTGAATCACTGAATGGTCAGTTACAGAGACGGATACACCCCAGAGTGCAGTGGAACCACCCAGAGAAACACACTGACAATTGGAACTGAATCACTGAATGGCCACAGTTACAGAGGCTGCTACACCCCAGAGTACAGTGGAACCACCCAGAGAAACACACTGACAATTGGAACTTAATCACTGAATGGTCACAGTTACAGAGGCAGCTACATCCCAGAGAGCAGTGGAACCACCCAGAGAAGCACACTGACAATTGGAACTGAATCACTGAATGTTCACAGTTACAGAGGCAGCTGCACCCCAGAGTGCAGTGGAACCACCCAGAGAAACACACTGACAATTGGAACTGAATCACTGAACGGTCACAGTTACAGAGGCAGCTACACCCCAGAGTGCAGTGGAACCACCCAGAGAAACACACTGACAATTGGAACTGAATCACTGAATGGTCACAGTTACAGAGGCAGCTACACCCTAGAGTGCAGTGGAACCACACTGAGAAACACACTGACAATTGGAACTGAATCACTGAACGGACACAGTTACAGAGGCAGATACACCCCAGGGTGTAGTGGAACCACACATAGCAACACACAGACAATTGGAACTGAATCAATGAATGGACACAGTTACAGAGGCAGCTACACCCCAGAGAGCAGTGGAACCAGCCAGATAATCACACTGACAATTGGAACTGAATCACTGAATGGTCACAGTTACCTAGGCAGCTACACCCCAGAGTGCAGTGGACCCACCCAGAGAAACACACTGACAATTGGAACTGAATTACTGAATGGTCATAGTTGCAGAGGCAGCTACACCCCAGAGTGCACTGAACCACCCAGAGAAACACACTGACAATTGGAACTGAATCACTGAATTGTCACAGTTACAGAGATGGATACACCCCAGAGTGCAGTGGAACCACCCAGAGAAACACACTGACAATTGGATCTGAATCACTGAATGGTCACAGTTACAGAGGCAGCTACACCCCAGAGTGCAGTGGAACCACCCAGAGAAACACACTGACAATTGGAACTGAATCACTGAATGGTCACAGTTACAGAGGCAGCTACACCCCAGAGTGCAGTGGAACCACCCAGAGAAACACATTGACAATTGGAACTGAATCACTGAATGGACACAGTTACAGAGGCAGCTACACCCCAGAGAGCAGTGGAACCACCCAGAGAATCACACTGACTATTGGAACTGAATCACTGAATGGTCACAGTTACAGAGGCAGCTACACCCCAGAGTGCAGTGTACCCACCCAGAGAAACACACTGACAATTGGAACTGAATCACTGAATGGTCACAGTTGCAGAGGCAGCTACACCCCAGAGTGCAGTGAACCACCCAGAGAAACACACTAACAATTGGAACTGAATCACTGAATGGTCAGTTACAGAGACGGATACACCCCACAGTGCAGTGGAACCACCCAGAGAAACACACTGACAATTGGAACTGAATCACTGAATGGTCACAGTTACAGAGGCAGCTACACCCCAGAGTGCAGTGGAACCACCCAGAGAAACACACTGACAATTAGAACTGAATCACTGAATGGTCACAGTTACAGAGGCAGCTACACCGCAGACTGCAGTGGAACCACCCAGAGAAACACACTGACAATTGGAACTGAATCACTGAAAGGCCACAGTTACTGAGGCTGCTACACCCCAGAGTACAGTGGAACCACCCAGAGAAACACACTGACAATTGGAACTGAATCACTGAATGGTCACAGTTACAGAGGCAGCTACATCCCAGAGAGCAGTGGAACCACCCAGAGAAGCACACTGACAATTGGAACTGAATCACTGAATGGTCACAGTTACAGGGGCAGCTACACCCCAGAGTGCAGTGGAACCACACTGAGAAACACACTGACAATTGGAACTGAATCACTGAACGGACACAGTTACAGAGGCAGCTACACCCCAGAGTGTAGTGGAACCACAGAGAGAAACACACTGACAATTGGAACTGAATCAATGAATGGACACAGTTACAGAGGCAGCTACACCCCAGAGAGCAGTGGAACCAGCCAGATAATCACACTGACAATTGGAACTGAATCACTGAATGGTCACAGTTTCAGAGGCAGCTACACCCCAGAGTGCAGTGGACCCACCCAGAGAAACACACTGACAATTGGAACTGAATCGCTGAATGGTCACAGTTACAGAGGCAGCTACACCCCAGAGTGCAGTGGAACCACCCAGAGAAACACACTGACAATTGGAACTGAATCACTGAATGATCACAGTGGATTGAAGCAGCTACATCCCAGAGTGCAGTGAAATCACCCACAGAAACACACTGACAATTGGAACTGAATCACTGAATGGTCACAGTTACAGAGGCAGCTGAACCCAGAGTGTAATGGAACCACACAGAGAAACACACTGACAATTGGAACTGAATCACTGAATGGACACAGTTACAGAGGCAGCTACACCCCAGAGAGCAGTGGAACCACCCAGAGAATCACACTGACAATTGGAACTGAATCACTGAATGGTCACAGTTACAGAGGCAGCTACACCCCAGAGTGCAGTGGAACTGCCCAGAGAAACACACTGACAATTGGAACTGAATCACTGAATGATCACAGTGGATTGAAGCAGCTACATCCCAGAGTGCAGTGAAATCACCCACAGAAACACGCTGACAATTGGAACTGAATCACTGAATGGTCACAGTTAAAGAGGCAGCTACACCCCAGAGTGCAGTGGAACCACTCAGAGAAACACACTGACAATTGGAACTGAATCACTGAATGGTCACAGTTACAGAGGCAGCTACACCCCAGAGTGCAGTGGAACCACCCAGAGAAACACACTGACAATTGGAACTGAATCACTGAATGGTCACAGTTACAGAGACAGCTACACCCCAGAGTGCAGTGGAACCACTCAGAGAAACACACTGACAATTGGAACTGAATCACTGAATGGTCACAGTTACAGAGGCAGCTACACCCCAGAGTGCAGTGGAACCACCCAGAGAAATACACTGACAATTGGAACTGAAGCACTGAATGGTCACAGTTACAGAGGCAGCTACACCTCAGAGTGCAGTGGAACCACCCAGAGAAACACACTGACAATTGGAACTGAATCACTGAATGGTCACAGTTACAGAGGCAGCTACACCCCAGAGTGCAGTGGAACCACCCAGAGAAACACACTGACAATTGGAACTGAATCACTGAATGGTCACAGTTACAGAGGCAGCTACATCCCAGAGTGCAGTGTAACCACCCAGAGAAACACACTGACAATTGGAACTGAATCACTGAATGATCACAGCGGATTGAAGCAGGTACATCCCAGAGTGCAGTGGAAACACCCAGAGAAACACGCTGATAATTCGAACTGAATCACTGAATGGTCACAGTTACAGAGACAACTACACCCCAGAGTGCAGTGGAACCACCCAGAGAAACACACTGACAATTGGAACTGAATCACTGAATAGTCAGAGTTACATAGGCAGCTACACCCCAGCGTGCAGTGGAACCACTCAGAGAAACACACTGACAATTGGAACTGAATCACTGAATGGTCACAGTTACAGAGGCAGCTGCATCCCAGAGTGCAGTGGAACCTCCCAGAGAAACACACTGACAATTGGAACTGAATCACTGAATGGTCACAGTTACAGAGGCAGTTACATCCCAGAGTTCAGTGGAACCACCCAGAGAAACACACTGCCAATGGGAACTGAATCACTGAATGGTCACAGTTACAGAGGCAGCTACACCCCAGAGTGCAGTGGAACCACCCAGAGAAACACACTGACATTTGAAACTGAATCACTGAATGGTCACAGTTACAGAGACAGGTACACCCCAGAGTGCAGTGGAAACACCCAGAGAAACACACTGACAATTGGAACTGAATCACTGAATGGTCACAGTTACAGAAGTAGATACACCCCAGAGTGCAGTGGAACCACCCAGAGAAACACACTGACAATTGGAACTGAATCACTGAATGGTCACAGTTACAGAGACAGCTACACCCCAGAATGCAGTAGAACCACTCAGAGAAACACCCTGACAATTGGAACTGAATCACTGAATGGTCACAGTTACAGAGGCAGCTGCATCCCAGAGTGCAGTGGACACTCCCAGAGAAACACACTGACAATTGGAACTGAATCACTGAATGGTCACAGTTACAGAGGCAGCTACACCCCAGAGTGCAGTGGAATCACCCAGAGAAACTCACTGACAATTGGAACTGAATCACTGAATGGTCACAGTTACAGAGGCAGCTACACCCCAGAGTGCAGTGGAACCACACAGAGAAACACACTGACAATTGGAACTGAATCACTGAATGGTCACAGTTACAGAGGCAGCTACACCCCAGAGTGCAGTGGAACCACCCAGAGAAACACACTGACAATTGTAATTGAATCACTGAATTGTCACAGTGGATTGAGGCAGCTACAGCCCAGAGTGCAGTGGAAACACCCAGAGAAACACACTGACAATTGGAACTGAATCACTGAATGGTCACAGTTACAGAGACAGGTACACCCCAGAGTGCAGTGGAAACAACCACAGAAACACACTGACAATTGGAACTGAATCACTGAATGGTCACAGTTACAGAAGTAGCTACACCCCAGAGTGCAGTGGAACCACCCAGAGAAACACACTGACAATTGGAACTGAATCACTGAATGATCACAGTGGATTGAAGCAGCTACATCCCAGAGTGCAGTGGAATCACCCAGAGAAACACACTGATAATTCGAACTGAATCACTGAATGGTCACAGTTACAGAGACACCTACACCCCAGAGTGCAGTGGAACCGCCCAGAGAAACACACTGACAATTGGAACTGAATCACTGAATAGTCACAGTTACATAGGCAGCTACACCCCAGAGTGCAGTGGAACCACCCAGAGAAACACACTGACAATTGGAACTGAATCACTGAATGGCCACAGTTACATAGGCTGCTACACCCCAGAGTGCAGTGGGCCCACCCAGAGAAACACACTGACAATTGGAACTGAATCACTTAATGGTCACAGTTACAGAGGCAGCTACACCCCAGAGTGCAATGGAACCACCCAGAGAAACACACTGACAATTGGAACTGAATCACTGAATGTTCGCAGTTACAGAGGCAGCTACATCCCAGAGAGCAGTGGAACCACCCAGAGAAGCACACTGACAATTGGAACTGAATCACTGAATGTTCACAGTTACAGAGGCAGCTACACCGCAGAGTGCAGTGGAACCACCGAGAGAAACACACTAACAATTGGAACTGAATCACTGAATGGTCACAGTTACAGAGACGCATACAGCCCAGAGTGCAGTGGAACCACCCATAGAAACACACTGACAATTGGAACTGAATCACTGAATGGTCACAGTTACCTAGGCAGCTACACCCCAGAGTGCAGTGGACCCACCCAGAGAAACACACTGACAATTGGAACTGAATCACTGAATGGTCACAGTTGCAGAGGCAGCTACACCCCAGAGTGCAGTGGAACCACCCAGAGAAACCCACTGACAATTGGAACTGAATCACTGAATGGTCACAGTTACCTAGGCAGCTACACCCCAGAGTGCAGTGGACCCACCCAGAGAAACACACTGACAATTGGAACTGAATCACTGAATGGTCACAGTTACCTAGGCAGCTACACCCCAGAGTGCAGTGAACCACCCAGAGAAACACACTGACAATTGGAACTGAATCACTGAATGGTAACAGTTGCAGAGGCAGCTACACCCCAGAGTGCAGTGAACCACCCAGAGAAACACACTAACAATTGGAACTGAATCACTGAAAGGTCAGTTACAGAGACGGATACACCCCAGAGTGCAGTGGAACCACCCAGAGAAACACACTGACAATTGGAACTGAATCACTGAATGGACACAGTTACAGAGGCAGCTACACCCCAGAGAGCAGTGGAACCACCCAGAGAATCACACTGACTATTGGAACTGAATCACTGAATGGTCACAGTTACAGAGGCAGCTACACCCCAGAGTGCAGTGTACCCACCCAGAGAAACACACTGACAATTGGAACTGAATCACTGAATGGTCACAGTTGCAGAGGCAGCGACACCCCAGAGTGCAGTGAACCACCTAGAGAAACACACTAACAATTGGAACTGAATCACTGAATGGTCAGTTACAGAGACGGATACACCCCAGAGTGCAGTGGAACCACCCAGAGAAACACACTGACAATTGGAACTGAATCACTGAATGGTCACAGTTACAGAGGCAGCTACACCCCAGAGTGCAGTGGAACAACCCAGAGAAACACACTGACAATTAGAACTGAATCACTGAATGGTCACAGTTACAGAGGCAGCTACACCGCAGAGTGCAGTGGAACCACCCAGAGAAACACACTGACAATTGGAACTGAATCACTGAATGGCCACAGTTACTGAGGCTGCTACACCCCAGAGTACAGTGGAACCACCCAGAGAAACACACTGACAATTGGAACTGAATCACTGAATGGTCACAGTTACAGAGGCAGCTACATCCCAGAGAGCAGTTGAACCACCCAGAGAAGCACACTGACAATTGGAACTGAATCACTGAATGGTCACAGTTACAGGGGCAGCTACACCCCAGAGTGCAGTGGAACCACACTGAGAAACACACTGACAATTGGAACTGAATCACTGAACGGACACAGTTACAGAGGCAGCTACACCCCAGAGTGTAGTGGAACCACAGAGAGAAACACACTGACAATTGGAACTGAATCAATGAATGGACACAGTTACAGAGGCAGCTACACCCCAGAGAGCAGTGGAACCAGCCAGATAATCACACTGACAATTGGAACTGAATCACTGAATGGTCACAGTTTCAGAGGCAGCTACACCCCAGAGTGCAGTGGACCCACCCAGAGAAACACACTGACAATTGGAACTGAATCGCTGAATGGTCACAGTTACAGAGGCAGCTACACCCCAGAGTGCAGTGGAACCACCCAGAGAAACACACTGACAATTGGAACTGAATCACTGAATGATCACAGTGGATTGAAGCAGCTACATCCCAGAGTGCAGTGAAATCACCCACAGAAACACGCTGACAATTGGAACTGAATCACTGAATGGACACAGTTACAGAGGCAGCTACACCCCAGAGTGTAATGGAACCACACAGAGAAACACACTGACAATTGGAACTGAATCACTGAATGGACACAGTTACAGAGGCAGCTACACCCCAGAGAGCAGTGGAACCACCCAGAGAATCACACTGACAATTGGAACTGAATCACTGAATGGTCACTGTTACAGAGGCAGCTACACCCCAGAGTACAGTGGAACCACCCAGAGAAACACACTGACAATTGGAACTGAATCACTGAATGGTCACAGTTACAGAGACAGCTACACCCCAGAGTGCAGTGGAACTGCCCATAGAAACACACTGACAATTGGAACTGAATCACTGAATGATCACAGTGGATTGAAGCAGCTACATCCCAGAGTGCAGTGAAATCACCCACAGAAACACGCTGACAATTGGAACTGAATCACTGAATGGTCACAGTTAAAGAGGCAGCTACACCCCAGAGTGCAGTGGAACCACCCAGAGAAACACACTGACAATTGGAACTGAATCACTGAATGGTCACAGTTACAGAGACAGCTACACCCCAGAGTGCAGTGGACCCACCCAGAGAAACACACTGACAATTGGAACTGAATCACTGAATGGTCACAGTTACAGAGGCAGCTACACCCCAGAGTGCAGTGGAACCACCCAGAGAAATACACTGACAATTGGAACTGAAGCACTGAATGGTCACAGTTACAGAGGCAGCTACACCCCAGAGTGCAGTGGAACCACCCAGAGACACACACTGACAATTGGAACTGAATCACTGAATGGTCACAGTTACAGAGGCAGCTACACCCCAGAGTGCAGTGGAACCACCCAGAGAAACACACTGACAATTGGAACTGAATCACTGAATGGTCACAGTTACAGAGACAGCTACACCCCAGAGTGCAGTGGACCCACCCAGAGAAACACACTGACAATTGGAACTGAATCACTGAATGGTCACAGTTACAGAGGCAGCTACACCCCAGAGTGCAGTGGAACCACCCAGAGAAACACACTGACAATTGGAACTGAATCACTGAATGGTCACAGTTACAGAGGCAGCTACACCCCAGAGTGCAGTGTAACCACCCAGAGAAACACACTGACAATTGGAACTGAATCACTGAATGATCACAGCGGATTGAAGCAGGTACATCCCAGAGTGCAGTGGAAACACCCAGAGAAACACACTGATAATTGGAACTGAATCACTGAATGGTCACAGTTACAGAGGCAGCTACACCCCAGAGTGCAGTGGAACCACCCAGAGAAACACACTGACAATTGGAACTGAATCACTGAATGGTCACAGTTACAGAGACAACTACACCCCAGAGTGCAGTGGAACCACCCAGAGAAACACACTGACAATTGGAACTGAATCACTGAATAGTCACAGTTACAGAGGCAGCTGCATCCCAGAGTGCAGTGGACACTCCCAGAGAAACACACTGGCAATTGGAACTGAATCACTGAATGGTCACAGTTACAGAGGCAGCTACACCCCAGAGTGCAGTGGAACCAGCCAGAGAAACTCACTGACAATTGGAGCTGAATCACTGAATGGTCACAGTTACAGGGGCAGCTACACCCTAGAGTGCAGTGGAACCACACTGAGAAACACACTGACAATTGGAACTGAATCACTGAATGGTCACAGTTACAGGGGCAGCTACACCCTAGAGTGCAGTGGAACCACCCAGAGAATCACACAGACAATTGGAACTGAATCAATGAATGGACACAGTTACAGAGGGAGCTACACCCCAGAGAGCAGTGGAACCAGCCAGATAATCACACTGACAATTGGAACTGAATCACTGAATGGTCACAGTTACCTAGGCAGCTACACCCCAGTGTGCAGTGGACCCACCCAGAGAAACACACTGACAATTGGAACTGAATTACTGAATGGTCATAGTTGCAGAGGCAGCTACACCCCAGAGTGCACTGAACCACCCAGAGAAACACACTGACAATTGGAACTGAATCACTGAATTGTCACAGTTACAGAGATGGATACACCCCAGAGTGCAGTGGAACCACCCAGAGAAACACACTGACAATTGGATCTGAATCACTGAATGGTCACAGTTACAGAGGCAGCTACACCCCAGAGTGCAGTGGAACCACCCAGAGAAACACACTGACAATTGGAACTGAATCACTGAATGGTCACAGTTACAGAGGCAGCTACACCCCAGAGTGCAGTGGAACCACCCAGAGAAACACATTGACAATTGGAACTGAATCACTGAATGGACACAGTTACAGAGGCAGCTACACCCCAGAGAGCAGTGGAACCACCCAGAGAATCACACTGACTATTGGAACTGAATCACTGAATGGTCACAGTTACAGAGGCAGCTACACCCCAGAGTGCAGTGTACCCACCCAGAGAAACACACTGACAATTGGAACTGAATCACTGAATGGTCACAGTTGCAGAGGCAGCTACACCCCAGAGTGCAGTGAACCACCTAGAGAAACACACTAACAATTGGAACTGAATCACTGAATGGTCAGTTACAGAGACGGATACACCCCAGAGTGCAGTGGAACCACCCAGAGAAACACACTGACAATTGGAACTGAATCACTGAATTGTCACAGTTACAGAGGCAGCAACACCCCAGAGTGCAGTGGAACAACCCAGAGAAACACACTGACAATTAGAACTGAATCACTGAATGGTCACAGTTACAGAGGCAGCTACACCGCAGAGTGCAGTGGAACCACCCAGAGAAACACACTGACAATTGGAACTGAATCACTGAATGGCCACAGTTACTGAGGCTGCTACACCCCAGAGTACAGTGGAACCACCCAGAGAAACACACTGACAATTGGAATTGAATCACTGAATGGTCACAGTTACAGAGGCAGCTACATCCCAGAGAGCAGTTGAACCACCCAGAGAAGCACACTGACAATTGGAACTGAATCACTGAATGGTCACAGTTACAGGGGCAGCTACACCCCAGAGTGCAGTGGAACCACACTGAGAAACACACTGACAATTGGAACTGAATCACTGAACGGACACAGTTACAGAGGCAGCTACACCCCAGAGAGCAGTGGAACCAGCCAGATAATCACACTGACAATTGGAACTGAATCACTGAATGGTCACAGTTTCAGAGGCAGCTACACCCCAGAGTGCAGTGGACCCACCCAGAGAAACACACTGACAATTGGAACTGAATCGCTGAATGGTCACAGTTACAGAGGCAGCTACACCCCAGAGTGCAGTGGAACCACCCAGAGAAACACACTGACAATTGGAACTGAATCACTGAATGATCACAGTGGATTGAAGCAGCTACATCCCAGAGTGCAGTGAAATCACCCACAGAAACACGCTGACAATTGGAACTGAATCACTGAATGGACACAGTTACAGAGGCAGCTGCACCCCAGAGTGTAATGGAACCACACAGAGAAACACACTGACAATTGGAACTGAATCACTGAATGGACACAGTTACAGAGGCAGCTACACCCCAGAGAGCAGTGGAACCACCCAGAGAATCACACTGACAATTGGAACTGAATCACTGAATGGTCACTGTTACAGAGGCAGCTACACCCCAGAGTACAGTGGAACCACCCAGAGAAACACACTGACAATTGGAACTGAATCACTGAATGGTCACAGTTACAGAGACAGCTACACCCCAGAGTGCAGTGGAACTGCCCAGAGAAACACACTGACAATTGGAACTGAATCACTGAATGATCACAGTGGATTGAAGCAGCTACATCCCAGAGTGCAGTGAAATCACCCACAGAAACACGCTGACAATTGGAACTGAATCACTGAATGGTCACAGTTAAAGAGGCAGCTACACCCCAGAGTGCAGTGGAACCACCCAGAGAAACACACTGACAATTGGAACTGAATCACTGAATGGTCACATTTACAGAGGCAGCTACACCCCAGAGTGCAGTGGAACCACTCAGAGAAACACACTGACAATTGGAACTGAATCACTGAATGGTCACAGTTACAGAGGCAGCTACACCCCAGAGTGCAGTGGAACCACCCAGAGAAATACACTGACAATTGGAACTGAAGCACTGAATGGTCACAGTTACAGAGGCAGCTACACCCCAGAGTGCAGTGGAACCACCCAGAGAAACACACTGACAATTGGAACTGAATCACTGAATGGTCACAGTTACAGAGGCAGCTACACCCCAGAGTGCAGTGGAACCACCCAGAGAAACACACTGACAATTGGAACTGAATCACTGAATGGTCACAGTTACAGAGGCAGCTACACCCCAGAGTGCAGTGTAACCACCCAGAGAAACACACTGACAATTGGAACTGAATCACTGAATGGTCACAGTTACAGAGACAGCTACACCCCAGAGTGCAGTGGAACTGCCCATAGAAACACACTGACAATTGGAACTGAATCACTGAATGATCACAGTGGATTGAAGCAGCTACATCCCAGAGTGCAGTGAAATCACCCACAGAAACACGCTGACAATTGGAACTGAATCACTGAATGGACACAGTTACAGAGGCAGCTGCACCCCAGAGTGTAATGGAACCATACAGAGAAACACACTGACAATTGGAACTGAATCACTGAATGGACACAGTTACAGAGGCAGCTACACCCCAGAGAGCAGTGGAACCACCCAGAGAATCACACTGACAATTGGAACTGAATCACTGAATGGTCACTGTTACAGAGGCAGCTACACCCCAGAGTACAGTGGAACCACCCAGAGAAACACACTGACAATTGGAACTGAATCACTGAATGGTCACAGTTACAGAGACAGCTACACCCCAGAGTGCAGTGGGACTGCCCAGAGAAACACACTGACAATTGGAACTGAATCACTGAATGATCACAGTGGATTGAAGCAGCTACATCCCAGAGTGCAGTGAAATCACCCACAGAAACACGCTGACAATTGGAACTGAATCACTGAATGGTCACAGTTAAAGAGGCAGCTACACCCCAGAGTGCAGTGGAACCACCCAGAGAAACACACTGACAATTGGAACTGAATCACTGAATGGTCACATTTACAGAGGCAGCTACACCCCAGAGTGCAGTGGAACCACTCAGAGAAACACACTGACAATTGGAACTGAATCACTGAATGGTCACAGTTACAGAGGCAGCTACACCCCAGAGTGCAGTGGAACCACCCAGAGAAATACACTGACAATTGGAACTGAAGCACTGAATGGTCACAGTTACAGAGGCAGCTACACCCCAGAGTGCAGTGGAACCACCCAGAGAAACACACTGACAATTGGAACTGAATCACTGAATGGTCACAGTTACAGAGGCAGCTACACCCCAGAGTGCAGTGGAACCACCCAGAGAAACACACTGACAATTGGAACTGAATCACTGAATGGTCACAGTTACAGAGGCAGCTACACCCCAGAGTGCAGTGTAACCACCCAGAGAAACACACTGACAATTGGAACTGAATCACTGAATGATCACAGCGGATTGAAGCAGGTACATCCCAGAGTGCAGTGGAAACACCCAGAGAAACACACTGATAATTCGAACTGAATCACTGAATGGTCACAGTTACAGAGACAACTACACCCCAGAGTGCAGTGGAACCACCCAGAGAAACACACTGACAATTGGAACTGAATCACTGAATAGTCACAGTTACAGAGGCAGCTGCATCCCAGAGTGCAGTGGACACTCCCAGAGAAACACACTGGCAATTGGAACTGAATCACTGAATGGTCACAGTTACAGAGGCAGCTACACCCCAGAGTGCAGTGGAACCACCCAGAGAAACTCACTGACAATTGGAGCTGAATCACTGAACGGTCACAGTTACAGAAGTAGCTGCATCCCAGAGTGCAGTGGACACTCCCAGAGAAACACACTGACAATTGGAACTGAATCACTGAATGGTCACAGTTACAGAGGCAGCTACACCCCAGAGTGCAGTGGAACCACCCAGAGAAACTCACTGACAATTGGATCTGAATCACTGAATGGTCACAGTTACAGAGGCAGCTACACCCCAGAGTGCAGTGGAACCACCCAGAGAAACACACTGACAATTGGAACTGAATCACTGAATGGTCACAGTTACAGAGACAGTTACATCCCAGAGTTCAGTGGAACCACCCAGAGAAACACACTGCCAATGGGAACTGAATCACTGAATGGTCACAGTTACAGAGGCAGCTACACCCCAGAGTGCAGTGGAACCACCCAGAGAAACACACTGACAATTGAAGCTGAATCACTGAATGGTCACAGTTACAGAGACAGGTACACCCCAGAGTGCAGTGGAAACACCCAGAGAAACACACTGACAATTGGAACTGAATCACTGAATGGTCACAGTTACAGAAGTAGATACACCCCAGAGTGCAGTGGAACCACCCAGAGAAACACACTGACAATTGGAACTGAATCACTGAATGGTCACAGTTACAGAGACAGCTACACCCCAGAATGCAGTAGAACCACTCAGAGAAACACACTGACAATTGGAACTGAATCACTGAATGGTCACAGTTACAGAGGCAGCTGCATCCCAGAGTGCAGTGGACACTCCCAGAGAAACACACTGACAATTGGAACTGAATCACTGAATGGTCACAGTTACAGAGGCAGCTACACCCCAGAGTGCAGTGGAATCACCCAGAGAAACTCACTGACAATTGGAGCTGAATCACTGAATGGTCACAGTTACAGAGGCAGCTACACCCCAGAGTGCAGTGGAGCCACCCAGAGAAACACACTGACAATTGTAATTGAATCACTGAATGGTCACAGTGGATTGAGGCAGCTACAGCCCAGAGTGCAGTGGAAACACCCAGAGAAACACACTGACAATTGGAACTGAATCACTGAATGGTCACAGTTACAGAGACAGGTACACCCCAGAGTGCAGTGGAAACACCCAGAGAAACACACTGACAATTGGAACTGAATCACTGAATGGTCACAGTTACAGAAGTAGCTACACCCCAGAGTGCAGTGGAACCACCCAGAGAAACACACTGACAATTGGAACTGAATCACTGAATGATCACAGTGGATTGAAGCAGCTACATCCCAGAGTGCAGTGGAATCACCCAGAGAAACACACTGATAATTCGAACTGAATCACTGAATGGTCACAGTTACAGAGACACCTACACCCCAGAGTGCAGTGGAACCACCCAGAGAAACACACTGACAATTGGAACTGAATCACTGAATAGTCACAGTTACATAGGCAGCTACACCCCAGCGTGCAGTGGACCCACCCAGAGAAACACACTGACAATTGGAACTGAATCACTGAATGGTCACAGTTACAGAGACAGCTACACCCCAGAATGCAGTGGAACCACTCAGAGAAACACACTGACAATTGGAAATGAATCACTGGATGGTCACAGTTACAGAGGCAGCTGCATCCCAGATTGCAGTGGACACTCCCAGAGAAACACACTGACAATTGGAACTGAATCACTGAATGGTCACAGTTACAGAGGCAGCTACACCCCAGAGTGCAGTGGAACCACCCAGAGAAACACACTGACAATGGGAACTGAATCACTGAATGGTCACAGTTACAGAGGCAGCTACACCCCAGAGTGCAGTGGAACCACCCAGAGAAACACACTGACAATTGGAACTGAATCACTGAATGGTCACAGTTACAGAGACAGCTACACCCCAGAGTGCAGTGGAAACACCCAGAGAAACACACTGACAATTGTAATTGAATCACTGAATGGTCACAGTGGATTGAGGCAGCTACAGCCCAGAGTGCAGTGGAAACACCCAGAGAAACACACTGACAATTGGAACTGAATCACTGAATGGTCACAGTTACAGAGACAGGTACACCCCAGAGTGCAGTGGAAACACCCAGAGAAACACACTGACAATTGGAACTGAATCACTGAATGGTCACAGTTACAGAAGTAGCTACACCCCAGAGTGCAGTGGAACCACCCAGAGAAACACACTGACAATTGGAACTGAATCACTGAATGATCACAGTGGATTGAAGCAGCTACATCCCAGAGTGCAGTGGAATCACCCAGAGAAACACACTGATAATTCGAACTGAATCACTGAATGGTCACAGTTACAGAGACACCTACACCCCAGAGTGCAGTGTAACCACCCAGAGAAACACACTGACAATTGGAACTGAATCACTGAATAGTCACAGTTACATAGGCAGCTACACCCCAGCGTGCAGTGGACCCACCCAGAGAAACACACTGACAATTGGAACTGAATCACTGAATGGTCACAGTTACAGAGACAGCTACACCCCAGAATGCAGTGGAACCACTCAGAGAAACACACTGACAATTGGAACTGAATCACTGAATGGTCACAGTTACAGAGGCAGCTGCATCCCAGATTGCAGTGGACACTCCCAGAGAAACACACTGACAATTGGAACTGAATCACTGAATGGTCACAGTTACAGAGGCAGCTACACCCCAGAGTGCAGTGGAACCACCCAGAGAAACACACTGACAATGGGAACTGAATCACTGAATGGTCACAGTTACAGAGGCAGCTACACCCCAGAGTGCAGTGGAACCACCCAGAGAAACACACTGACAATTGGAACTGAATCACTGAATGGTCACAGTTACAGAGGCAGCTACACCCCAGAGTGCAGTGTAACCACCCAGAGAAACACACTGACAATTGGAACTGAATCACTGAATGATCACAGCGGATTGAAGCAGGTACATCCCAGAGTGCAGTGGAAACACCCAGAGAAACACACTGATAATTCGAACTGAATCACTGAATGGTCACAGTTACAGAGACAACTACACCCCAGAGTGCAGTGGAACCACCCAGAGAAACACACTGACAATTGGAACTGAATCACTGAATAGTCACAGTTACAGAGGCAGCTGCATCCCAGAGTGCAGTGGACACTCCCAGAGAAACACACTGGCAATTGGAACTGAATCACTGAATGGTCACAGTTACAGAGGCAGCTACACCCCAGAGTGCAGTGGAACCACCCAGAGAAACTCACTGACAATTGGAGCTGAATCACTGAACGGTCACAGTTACAGAAGTAGCTGCATCCCAGAGTGCAGTGGACACTCCCAGAGAAACACACTGACAATTGGAACTGAATCACTGAATGGTCACAGTTACAGAGGCAGCTACACCCCAGAGTGCAGTGGAACCACCCAGAGAAACTCACTGACAATTGGATCTGAATCACTGAATGGTCACAGTTACAGAGGCAGCTACACCCCAGAGTGCAGTGGAACCACCCAGAGAAACACACTGACAATTGGAACTGAATCACTGAATGGTCACAGTTACAGAGACAGTTACATCCCAGAGTTCAGTGGAACCACCCAGAGAAACACACTGCCAATGGGAACTGAATCACTGAATGGTCACAGTTACAGAGGCAGCTACACCCCAGAGTGCAGTGGAACCACCCAGAGAAACACACTGACAATTGAAGCTGAATCACTGAATGGTCACAGTTACAGAGACAGGTACACCCCAGAGTGCAGTGGAAACACCCAGAGAAACACACTGACAATTGGAACTGAATCACTGAATGGTCACAGTTACAGAAGTAGATACACCCCAGAGTGCAGTGGAACCACCCAGAGAAACACACTGACAATTGGAACTGAATCACTGAATGGTCACAGTTACAGAGACAGCTACACCCCAGAATGCAGTAGAACCACTCAGAGAAACACACTGACAATTGGAACTGAATCACTGAATGGTCACAGTTACAGAGGCAGCTGCATCCCAGAGTGCAGTGGACACTCCCAGAGAAACACACTGACAATTGGAACTGAATCACTGAATGGTCACAGTTACAGAGGCAGCTACACCCCAGAGTGCAGTGGAATCACCCAGAGAAACTCACTGACAATTGGAGCTGAATCACTGAATGGTCACAGTTACAGAGGCAGCTACACCCCAGAGTGCAGTGGAGCCACCCAGAGAAACACACTGACAATTGTAATTGAATCACTGAATGGTCACAGTGGATTGAGGCAGCTACAGCCCAGAGTGCAGTGGAAACACCCAGAGAAACACACTGACAATTGGAACTGAATCACTGAATGGTCACAGTTACAGAGACAGGTACACCCCAGAGTGCAGTGGAAACACCCAGAGAAACACACTGACAATTGGAACTGAATCACTGAATGGTCACAGTTACAGAAGTAGCTACACCCCAGAGTGCAGTGGAACCACCCAGAGAAACACACTGACAATTGGAACTGAATCACTGAATGATCACAGTGGATTGAAGCAGCTACATCCCAGAGTGCAGTGGAATCACCCAGAGAAACACACTGATAATTCGAACTGAATCACTGAATGGTCACAGTTACAGAGACACCTACACCCCAGAGTGCAGTGGAACCACCCAGAGAAACACACTGACAATTGGAACTGAATCACTGAATAGTCACAGTTACATAGGCAGCTACACCCCAGCGTGCAGTGGACCCACCCAGAGAAACACACTGACAATTGGAACTGAATCACTGAATGGTCACAGTTACAGAGACAGCTACACCCCAGAATGCAGTGGAACCACTCAGAGAAACACACTGACAATTGGAAATGAATCACTGGATGGTCACAGTTACAGAGGCAGCTGCATCCCAGATTGCAGTGGACACTCCCAGAGAAACACACTGACAATTGGAACTGAATCACTGAATGGTCACAGTTACAGAGGCAGCTACACCCCAGAGTGCAGTGGAACCACCCAGAGAAACACACTGACAATGGGAACTGAATCACTGAATGGTCACAGTTACAGAGGCAGCTACACCCCAGAGTGCAGTGGAACCACCCAGAGAAACACACTGACAATTGGAACTGAATCACTGAATGGTCACAGTTACAGAGACAGCTACACCCCAGAGTGCAGTGGAAACACCCAGAGAAACACACTGACAATTGTAATTGAATCACTGAATGGTCACAGTGGATTGAGGCAGCTACAGCCCAGAGTGCAGTGGAAACACCCAGAGAAACACACTGACAATTGGAACTGAATCACTGAATGGTCACAGTTACAGAGACAGGTACACCCCAGAGTGCAGTGGAAACACCCAGAGAAACACACTGACAATTGGAACTGAATCACTGAATGGTCACAGTTACAGAAGTAGCTACACCCCAGAGTGCAGTGGAACCACCCAGAGAAACACACTGACAATTGGAACTGAATCACTGAATGATCACAGTGGATTGAAGCAGCTACATCCCAGAGTGCAGTGGAATCACCCAGAGAAACACACTGATAATTCGAACTGAATCACTGAATGGTCACAGTTACAGAGACACCTACACCCCAGAGTGCAGTGTAACCACCCAGAGAAACACACTGACAATTGGAACTGAATCACTGAATAGTCACAGTTACATAGGCAGCTACACCCCAGCGTGCAGTGGACCCACCCAGAGAAACACACTGACAATTGGAACTGAATCACTGAATGGTCACAGTTACAGAGACAGCTACACCCCAGAATGCAGTGGAACCACTCAGAGAAACACACTGACAATTGGAACTGAATCACTGAATGGTCACAGTTACAGAGGCAGCTGCATCCCAGATTGCAGTGGACACTCCCAGAGAAACACACTGACAATTGGAACTGAATCACTGAATGGTCACAGTTACAGAGGCAGCTACACCCCAGAGTGCAGTGGAACCACCCAGAGAAACACACTGACAATGGGAACTGAATCACTGAATGGTCACAGTTACAGAGGCAGCTACACCCCAGAGTGCAGTGGAACCACCCAGAGAAACACACTGACAATTGGAACTGAATCACTGAATGGTCACAGTTACAGAGACAGCTACACCCCAGAGTGCAGTGGAAACACCCAGAGAAACACACTGACAATTGGAACTGAATCACTGAATGGTCACAGTTACAGAAGTAGCTGCACCCCAGAGTGCAGTGGAACCACCCAGAGAAACACACTGAAAATTGGAACTGAATGGTCACAGTTACAGAGGCAGCTACACCCCAGAGTGCAGTGGAACCACCCAGAGAAACACACTGACAATTGGAGCTGGATCACTGAATGGTTACAGTTACAGAGGCAGCTACACCCCAGAGTGCAGTGGAACCACCCAGAGAAACACACTGACAATTGGAACTGAATCACTGAATGGTCACAGTTACAGAGACAGCTACATCCCAGAGTGCAGTGGGACCACCCAGAGAAACACACTGACAATGGGAACTGAATCATTGAATGGCCACAGTGGAGTGAGGGTTATCACTGATACAATGTGAGCTGTAGAGATGGGACTGATGGTGTCTGAGTGGACAGCATCCTTTCTGTTAATGTTAGTTGAACAATGTGATCAACACCGTCCAGTGTTTGCAAAGAGGTCACTCACTCAGAAAAATAATATTTGCTTTCTCTGAACACAATATCGTAATCTGTTTGTTCACATCTTTGAAAAATAAGTTGAACGATGTCACAACCTCAATTTCCCTGAGGTGGTTCCTCAGGGTATAAATTAAAAGCTTGGAGAATATATAACCTCAGAGTTTCAGACAGAGAGATTGCCAATCGCAGGAAGGGACACGTCACAGTGAAAATGCTTTATCCAATTGATATTGCTGAGAAAGTATTCTACCCAATCCTGGCTATTGTTGGTGTTCCTGGTAAGTGACTGTCACCATTGAAGTTGTGTTAATCTGTGTGTGAGCGGCTCTCTGATTTTAAACTGCGACTGAAAATGTTTAACGCTGATCTCGTGCTCACTGTTATACAGATACCTGGTCAACGATATCATTCACTTAATTCAAATATCGTTCATAATGTCTATGTTTTGAATCCATTTCATCAACTAACAATAAACCTGTTTGTAACTCACGGGATCTCTGATCAATAAAGTTGTCATGTTGAGTGGAATCTTGTATAATGTTAGATTGGATCTCAGTGAAGGCAATCTCTCTGAAGGAAGGTTTAGTAGGAGTAAGAGTGAAATCACACTGAGGGTGGATCACTAACCAGAGTGGAATATCTGACAGCGGTGAACAAGGATTACTGGAAGTATCTGTCAGTGTACAATTGTACTGAATATGGGTCTCTCACCAGAGTGGAATATCTGACAGCAGTGAACAAGCATTACTGGAAGTATCTATCAGTGTGGAATTGTCCTGACTGTTGCTCTCACCAGAGTGGAATATCTGACAGCAGTGAACAAGGATTACTGGAAGTATCTATCAGTGTAGAATTGTACTCAATGTGGGTCTCTCACCAGACTGGAAGGTCTGATCCAATTATCTACCAATTACCGGGACTATCTGTCCGTGTGGAATTGTATTGTGTGTGGGTCAGTAACTGGACTGAAATTAGTTGGTTCTGTTTTGAAATGATGTATTTTATTGGTGAGGGGTCGCTCCATTCTGTGGAGTTCTCTCTGTGTGTTTTAACTTTGGAATAGGTTGAAAACAGGAAGAGTTTGGCTGTGTTTTGAAGATGTTTGATATTTATTGTATGAAGTGAAATGCCTCTATCTCTGTTTTCTATTGACCTACTCCAACAGGAACGGATATCATCCACACTCTAATATTTCATAAAACCCACAACAGTGCAGTATTCCAATAGGTTTTGTGATATTTTCTCATTTCTATTGATCCTGAAATGAACTCACATGTTTGATCAATTTTTATGGGTGTTTTTAAACTGTCTTTCTGCTTCACACGATTTGTGAATCTATTCACCTGAAGCCAGAAACCCCTCCAATCCATTCACACACTTGTTTTCCAAGGAGCGATTGGGGGACTTATTGTTCTGATCAAAATGCAGCAGCGGACACTGATCTGTCGGGACATTAATGTCCCATTGAAATACCCGCTTTGCAAATTCATAATTAATGATGGTGTGTGCCTGTAATTAGTTGTATTCTGCCTCTGTATTCACTATCACTCCCAATTTGATTCTGTCTATAAATTGTATAGTTATCATTCTGCTTCCCGATCCCATACTGTTGATGGGAATGGTGAAGGAGAGTGATCCCAGTGCTGATCCTTGTGGAACACCACTTCCCACCTTCCACCAATCAGCCTAAATCCCTTTAACTCCTCTCCCTGTTTTCTGTGTGTGTCGCCAGCATGTGTCCATCCTGCTGCTGTGTCCCCTAACTCCACTGGCTCTGAGATTACCCATCAGTCTGTTATGTCGGATCTTACTGACGGCCTTTAGAAAAATCAAATTGTTTAACATCTATCATACTACTCAGATCTATTATTTCTGGTAGTTATTGAAATAATTGGATGAAATGTGTCAGGAAGAATGTTGACTTTGGAATATGTGCCGGCTATTTAGTATACTCTGTGTTACTGGATTTCTTTTAACTCAGACTTCTAATTCAATGCTTCCAACTGTTGACATTGTGACTGGAAGATTTGATTATATTCTGTTCTAAGTTCAAGAATAACAGAGACCGACTTCTGCTTTTCAATTCTTTGGTAATTATTCTGATGGTGATCAGTGAATAGATAATATTGTCTCTGCTGTTTCTCACTGTCTATTTTATGAATATTTGTTGTGAAATCCATCCGCCTCCAGTAATCTCCCTCTACCTGGACCCCACCCTCTGGCCATCTATCATCTCTTGATCTTTTCATTGAGATCTGTCAGTGCGACATCGACCGTCTCAATTTCCCTGTGCCTCTCACCAACTCTATCCTGACTCACTCTAAACTTGCTCCAATCCTCTCTCGAATATCCAACCCTGGCCTGGTGATCTAAGCTGCTCACAAGGGCGGTGTCATTATTGTCTTGTGTCCTGACCTCTTCCTCACAGAGGCTGACCGTCCGCTCTCAGGCACAGCCTGGTACCTCCCCCTGGACCAGCAGCACACCACCAAACATCATGATATTGTTTCCAGGGCTTTCACTGACCTCCTTGACTCTGGATATCTTCTGTCCACAGTCTCAGACATCAGAGTCCCACAATTGCACACATCCTGCATCAACCTCCCGCTTCTACCTCCTTCCCAAAATCCACAAACAGGAAAGTCCCAGTGCACCCATTATTTCGGCCTGTTCCAGCCCCACCAAGATCATTTCTTCCCATCTTGATTCCATCCACTTTACCCTGTTCTGCCCCTTCCCAAAGACATTGGTGTAACAGTGACACAGTGGTTTGCTCTGCTGCCTCACAGCAGCAGGGTCCCCGGATCAATTCCTACCTTGGGTGACTGTCTGTGTGGAGACTGCACTTTCTCTCCCTGTCTGTGTGGGTTTCCTCCGGGTCTCCGGTTACCTCCCACAGTCCAGGTTAGGTGGATTGACCATGGTAAATTACTCCGGTGTCCAAAAAGAGGTGTAGGTTAGATTAAGGGGTTAATGAGATAAGCAGGGGAGTGAGCTTGGTTGAGGCACTCATTCAGAGGTTTGGTACAGACTTACTGGGCCGAATGGCCTCCTTCTGCACTGTGGGGATTCTATGATTCCTGATTCCTCTGGCGTCGTAAACAAGGTCCATTTCCCTGGCCCTAACCGCCTAATCTTCACAATGGACGTCCAATCCCTCTGCACCTCCGTTCCACAACACGAGGCTTGTGTTCAGATCCTCATACCCTGCTTCCTGTAAAGACTGCATCTCATTCTCCCACTTTCTCCGCCTCCATCGCCTCTGTTCTGATGCTGGCGTCTTCGAAAATAGCCCCCCTGGCATGTCTGTCTTTTCCTTAACCGGGCCGTCCCCACCACCTTCCTTTGTTAACAGGGCTCTCGATCGTGTTCAATTCACTTCTCACAGCTCTGTCCTCACACATCCCCCTCCCTCCCGGAAACATGATCGGGTTCCTCTCCTCACTTTCCACACCATCAGCCTCCCCATTGAAAGGAAAATCCTCCTCCATTTCTGCCAACTCCAGCATGATGTCACCACCAAACACATCTTCACCTCTCTCCAACCACCCCCCTCAATGTCTGCATTCCTCAGGTACCGCTCCCTCCCCCTTGTCCACTTCCCCCTCACACTCCACACCCCTTTCCCTTCCCCCAGCACCTTCCCCTGCAATCACAGACGGTGCAACAACTGTCCCTTTACTTCCTCCCGTCTCCCGGTTCTCAGCAACAAACTCTCCTTTCTGGGGAAGCAGCGTTTCACTTCTGAGCCTTCAGTTTGTTCTCCTGTATTCGCTGCTGCCAATACCGACTCCTCGACATTGGGGAGACTAAACGCAGACTGGGAGACTGCTTTGTGGAACACCTTCACTCAGCCCACAGCATGGCCCCAGCCTTCCTGTTGTGGCCATGTTAACTCAGCACCTTGCTCTCGGGCCCACATGTCTGTCCTTGGCCTGCTGCCAGAATGCAGTGAAGCCCAACGCAAGCTGGAGGAGCAACATCTCATCGTCCAATTAGGATGTTGCATCCCGCAGGACGTAACTTTAATTTAAACAACTTTATTCTGGGAACTTTCTCCTCCATCTTAACGCTCTTGTTTTGGAATGTTCCTACTTTTTTGTCGAATGCAATGAGTCCGAATCTGGAGAGAGTCTATTCCGGCCAAGTGAACCCTGGGGACTGTCCAATCCCGGAGCGGGAATACTCCTGAGAAAAGTTTGGCAGGGATTCTTTCCAAACAGGGAGAGGATGGATTCCTGGGAACAGTGATGTTGGGATGTTCGAGGCATGGCAATGGGGGATTCCTGGGAGCGGGTGCTGTACGAATGACTAAACCTGGGAGGGGTGACCCCTCGGGATGTTCTGGAGAATGGATAGACTCTATTCTGGACAGGCTGGGTTGCACGATAGCACAGTGGTTGGCACAGTTGATTCACAGCTCCAGGGTCCCAGGTTCGATTCCCGGCTTGGGTCACTGTCTGTCTGGAGTCTGCACTTTCTCCCCCGTGTCTGCGTGGGTTTCCTCCGGGTGCTCCGGTTTCCTCCCACAGTACAAAGATGTGCGGGTTAGGTGGATTGGGCAAGATAAATTGTGTTTAGTTTCCAAACAATTTAGATGGGGTCACTGGGTTATGGGGATGGGGTGGGCTGGACTGGTTTTCTCTTTCCAAGGGCCGGTGCAGACTCGATGGGCCGAATGGCCTCCTTTTGCACTGTACATTCTATATTTCTATTCCTCCCATGGTTATGAAGTGGGAAGGTCCTGCGTTTGTTTTATTGTTTTCCATTGATCGTGGAGTATTCAAATAAACCAGGAGTGGGGTCCAACCCCATCAGAAATCCAGTCCAGGGAACGGACCAATCCAGGGTGTGGTCCAATAATTGAGCTGGGATGACAATCTCGGGTATGTTTGTATCCGGTTTGGGAAACCTGGCCGGCCTGAGTGAATCCTGTAAATCAGACTAAATGAGAAATGTAACCTCTCCCAAAGGTCTCTGAATTATAAACATTTTCCTCCCACTGCCATCAAACTGACAGGGCTGCAATTCACACTTTCCCCCCATTCCCCACCTTTAACACTGGAGTTACATTTCCTACTCCCCTCTCTGCAATGTTAATCTCTGTGCCCACTCCTCTCCCAGCACCCCCACCCACCCACTGTCCATTATATTGATGCTGCAATTGTGTCCTGGTTCAGACAGGGAGATTCATTACCCAGTAATTTCCCGCTTCTCTCCTTTCTCTCTCTGACAGTTAATATACTGGGAATTGTGATTCTGTGTCGGGGGAAGTGTGGCCTCTCTACCTGCACCACTCGCTACCTGGTGGCCATGGCAACGGCGGATCTGCTGTTTATTATCACTAAACCCATACTGAGCAGGATCAATGGTTATTATTTTCCCTGGAATTTCCTGGACCTCACCCCTGTGTGTCGTGTTAACTCTGTCCTGCTCGCTGCAGCCAGGGACTGTTCTGTCTGGTTCACCCTCACTTTCTCCTTTGATCGATTTGTGGCCATTCGCTGCCAGAAACTGAAAAGTAAATATTGCACCGGGAAAACTGCGGCTGTGGTTCTGTCCACAAGCGGCCTCCTGCTCTGTGTGAAAAACATCCCCGGGTACTTTACATTCAAACCTGGGGGGATAATCGACAATGTCCAGTGGGGCTGCGTCACAAAGAGCAGCGTTCTCACTGACCCGGGATGGGGTGGGTATCGCTGGTTTGCTCAGGTTGTAACCCCATTGGTGCCGTTCTTCTCAATCCTGTTGACCAACGCTCTGACAGTCAGACACATTTTACTCAGCAGTCGGGTCCGGAAGGCACTGAGGGCCCAGAGTCAGGGAGACAATCGCAGCGACCCAGAGATGGAGAGCAGAAGGAAGTCAATGATTTTACTCTTCAGCATCTCCGGAACTTTCATCCTCCTCTGGACCGTGTTTGTTATTACATTTTTCTATTTGGATGTGAGAGGATTAGTTTACATCACCCGTCCTCAATATACTTTACAACAAGTCGGATTTATGCTGATGGATTTAAATTGCTGCACAAACACATTTATTTATGTGGTGACTCAGTCCAGGTTCAGGGAGCAGATCAAGGTCGGGGTGAAATATCCGGTCACATCAATTATTAAATTAATGAGAAAATAAAACGGACTGAAAACCCCTCAGCCAATCAGGAGCTCCATCCGCTGACTGACAGCCTCTCAGCCAATCAGGAGCTCCAGCCGCTGCAGACAGCCTCTCAGCCAATCAGGAGCTCCAGCCGCTGACTGACAGCCTCTCAGCCAATCAGGAGCTCCAGCCGCTGACTGACAGCCTCTCAGCCAATCAGGAGCTCCAGCCGCTGACTGACAGCCTCTCAGCCAATCAGGAGCTCTAGCCGCTGACTGACAGTCTCTCAGCCAGTCAGGAGCTCCAGCCGCTGACTGACAGTCTCTCAGCCAATCAGGAGCTCCAGCCGCCGACTGGCAGTCTCTCAGCCAATCAGGAGCTCCAGCCGCTAACTGACAGCCTCTCAGCCAATCATGAGCTCCAGCCGCAGACTGACAGCCTCTCAGCCAATCAGGAGCTCCAGCCGCTAACTGACAGCCTCTCAGCCAATCAGGAGCTCCAGCCGCTGACTGACAGTCTCTCAGCCAATCAGGAGCCCCAACCGCTGACTGACAGTCTCTCAGCCAATCAGGAGCTCCAGCCGCTGACTGACAGTCTCTCAGCCAATCAGGAGTTCCAGCCGCTACTAACAGCCTCTCAGCCAATCAGGAGCTGCAGCCGCTAACTGACAGCCTCTCAGCCAGTCAGGAGCTCCAGCCGCTAACTGACAGTCTCTCAGCCAATCAGGACCTCCAGCCGCTGACTGAAACCATCTCAGCCAATCAGCATCTCCAGCCGCTGAGTAACAGCCTCTCAGCTAATCAGGAGCTCCAACCGCTGACTGACAGCCTCTCAGCCAATCAGGAGCTCCAGCCGCCGACTGACAGTCTCTCAGCCAATCAGGAGCTCCAGCCGCTGACTGACAGTCTCTCAGCCAATCAGGAGCTCCAGCCGCTACTAACAGCGTCTCAGCCAATCAGAAGCTCCAGCCGCTGACTGACAGCCTCTCAGCCAATCAGGAGCTCCAGCAGCAGCATGGCAGTCTTTCAACCAATCAGGAGCTCCAGCCGCTGACTGACAGTCACTCAGCCAATCAGGAGCTCCAGCCGCGACTAACAGCCTCCCAGCCAATCAGGAGCTCCAGCAGCAGACTGGCAGTCTCTCAACCAATCAGGAGCTCCAGCCGCTGACTGACAGTCTCTCAGCCAATCAGGAGCTCCAGCCGCTACTAACAGCCTCCCAGCCAATCAGGAGCTCCAGCCGATGACTGACAGTCTCTCAGCCAATCAGGAGCTCCAGCCGCTGACTGACAGTCTCTCAGCCAATCAGGAGCTCCAGCCGCTACTAACAGCCTCCCAGCCAATCAGCAGCTCCAGCCGATGACTGACAGTCTCTCAGCCAATCAGGAGCTCCAGCCGCTGACTGAAACCATCTCAGCCAATCAGGAGCTGCAGCCGCTGACTGACAGTCTCTCAGCCAATCAGGAGCTCCAGCCGCTGACTGACAGTCTCTCAGCCAATCAGCAGCTCCAGCCGCTGAGTAACAGCCTCTCAGCCAATCAGGAGCTCCAGCCGCCGACTGGCGATCTCTCAGCCAATCAGGAGCTCCAACCGCTGATTGACAGCCTCAAAGCCAATCAGGAGCTGGGTCTGGGGCGTGGGGAGTACTGACAGTGCTGGCTGTGCGGTGGGAGCACTGACAGTGCTGGCTGTGTGGTGGGAGCACTGACAGTGGTGGCTGTGTGGGGGGTCACTGACAGTGCTGGCTGTGTGGGGAGCACTGACAGTGCTGACTGTGTGGGGGAGCACTGACAGTGCTGGCTGTGTGGTGGGAGCACTGACAGTGCTGGCTCTGTGGGGGGAGCACTAACAGTGCTGACTGTGTGGGGGGAGCACTGACAGTGCTGGCTGTGTGGTGGGAGCACTGACAGTGCTGGCTGTGTGGGGAGCACTGACAGTGCTGGCTGTGTGGGGGGTCACTGACAGTGCTGGCTGTGTGGGGAGCACTGACAGTGCTGACTGTGTGGGGGGAGCACTGACAGTGCTGGCTGTGTGGTGGGAGCACTGACAGTGCTGGCTGTGTGGGTGGAGCACTGACAGTGCTGGCTGTGTGGTGGGAGCACGGGCAGTGCTGGCTGTGTGGGGAGCACTGACAGTGCTGGCTGTGTGGGGTGAGCACTGACAGTGCTGGCTGTGTGGGGAGCACTGACAGTGCTGGCTGTGTGGGGTGAGCACTGACAGTGCTGGCTGTGTGGGGGGTCACTGACAGTGCTGGCTGTGTGTGGGGAGCACTGACAGTGCTGGCTGTGTGGGGGAGCACGGACAGTGCTGGCTGTGTGGGGGAGCACTGACAGTGCTGGCTGTGTGGGGGAGCACTGACAGTGCTGGCTATGTGGGGGGGAGCACTGACAGTGCTGGCTGTGTGGTGGGGGCACTGACAGTGCTGTCTGTGGGGGGAGCACTGACAGTGCTGGCTGTGTGGGGAGCACTGACTGTGCTGGCTGTGTGGGGGTAGCACTGACAGTGCTGGCTGTGTGGTGGGAGCACTGACAGTGCTGGCTGTGTGGGGGAAGCACTGACGGTGCTGGCTGTGGGGGGGGGCTGCACTGACAGTGCTGGCTGTGTGGTGGGGGCACTGACAGTGCTGGATGTGGGGGGGGGGGCTGCACTGACAGTGCTGGCTGTGTGGGGGGAGCACTGACAGTGCTGGCTGTGTGACGGGAGCACTGACAGTGCTGGGTGTGTGGTGGGAGCACTGACAGTGCTGGCTGTGTGGTGGGAGCACTGACAGTGCTGGCTGTGTGGGGGAGCACTGACAGCGCTGGCTGTGTGGTGGGAGCACTGACAGTGTTGGCTGTGTGGGGGGAGCACTGACAGTGCTGGCTGTGTGGTGGGAGCACTGACAGTGCTGGCTGTGTGGGGGAAGCACTGACACTGCTGGTTGTGTGGGGGGAGCACTGACAGTGCTGGCTGTGTGGTGGGAGCACTGACAGTGCTGGCTGTGTGGGGGAGCACTGACAGTGCTGGCTGTGTGGTGGGAGCACTGACAGAGCTGGCTGTGCGGGGGAGCACTGACAGTGCTGGCTGTGTGGGGGGAGCACTGGCAGTGCTGGCTGTGTGGGGGAGTACTGACAGTGCTGGCTGTGTGGGGGAGCACTGACAGTGCTGGCTGTGTGGTGGGACCACTGACAGTGCTGGCTGTGTGGGGTGAGCACTGACAGTGTTGGCTGTGTGGTGGGAGCACTGGCAGTGCTGGATGTGTGGGGGGAGCACTGACAGTGCTGGCTGTGCGGGGTAGCACTGGCAGTGCTGGATGTGTGGTGGGAGCACTGACAGTGCTGGCTGTGCGGTGGGAGCACTGACAGTGCTGGCTGTGTGGTGGGAGCACTGACAGTGCTGCTGTGTGGGGGAGCACTGACAGTGCTGGCTGTGTTGGGGGGGGTCACTGACAGCTCTGGCTGTGTGGGGGAGCACTGACAGTGCAGGCTGTGTGGGGGAGCACTGACAGTGTTGGCTGTGTGGTGGGAGCACTGGCAGTGCTGGCTGTGTGGGGGCAGCACTGACAGTGATGGCTGTGCGGGGGAGCACTAACAGTGCTGGCTGTGTGGTGGAAGCACCGACAGTGCAGGCTGTGTGCTGGGAGCACTGACAGTGCTGGCTGTGCGGTGGGAGCACTGACAGTGCTGGCTGTGTGGTGGGAGCACTGACAGTGCTGGCTGTGCGGTGGGAGCACTGACAGTGCTGGCTGTGTGGGGGAGCACTGACAGAGCTGGCTGTGTGGTCGAAGCACTGACAGTGCTGGCTGTGTGGGGGGAGCATTGACAGTGCTGGCTGTGTGGTGGGAGCACTGACAGTGCTGGCTGTGCGGTGGGAGCACTGACAGTGCTGGCTGTGTGGTGGGAGCACTGGCAGTGCTGGCTGTGTGGGGGCAGCACTGACAGTGATGGCTGTGCGGGGGAGCACTGACAGTGCTGGCTGTGTGGTGGAAGCACCGACAGTGCAGGCTGTGTGCTGGGAGCACTGACAGTGCTGGCTGTGCGGTGGGAGCACTGACAGTGCTGGCTGCGTGGTGGGAGCACTGACAGTGCTGGCTGTGCGGTGGGAGCACTGACAGTGCTGGCTGTGTGGGGGAGCACTGACAGAGCTGGCTGTGTGGTGGAAGCACTGACAGTGCTGGCTGTGTGGGGGGACCATTGACAGTGCTGGCTGTGTGGTGGGAGCACTGACAGTGCTGGCTGTGCGGGGGGAGCACTGACAGTGCTGGCTGTGTGGTGGGAGCACTGACAGTGTTGGCTGTGTGGTGGGAGCACTGACAGTGCTGGCTGTGTGTGGGGAGCACTGACAGTGCTGGCTGTGCGGGGGAGCACTGACAGTGCTGGTTGTGTGGGTGGAGCACTGACAGTGCTGGCTGTGTGGGTGGGAGTACTGACAATGCTGGCTGTGTGAGGGAGCACTGACAGTGCTGGCTGTGTGGGGGAGCACTGACAGTGCTGGCTGTGTGGGGGGGCACTGACAGTGCTGGCTGTGTGGTGGGAGCACTGACAGTGCTGGCTGTGTGGGGGGGGGGGGCACTGATAGTGCTGGCTGTGTGGGGAGCACTGACAGTGCTGGCTGTGTGGTGGGAGCACTGACAGTGCTCTCTGTGTGGTGGGAACATTGACAGTGCTGGCTGTGTGGTGGGAGCACTGACAGTGCTGGCTGTGTGGTGGGAGCACTGACAGTGCTGGCTGTGTGTGGGGAGCACTGACAGTGCTGGCTGTGCGGGGGAGCACTGACAGTGCTGGTTGTGTGGGTGGAGCACTGACAGTGCTGGCTGTGTGGGTGGGAGTACTGACAATGCTGGCTGTGTGAGGGAGCACTGACAGTGCTGGCTGTGTGGGGGAGCACTGACAGTGCTGGCTGTGTGGGGGGGCACTGACAGTGCTGGCTGTGTGGTGGGAGCACTGACAGTGCTGGCTGTGTGGGGGGGGGGGGGGCACTGATAGTGCTGGCTGTGTGGGGAGCACTGACAGTGCTGGCTGTGTGGTGGGAGCACTGACAGTGCTCTCTGTGTGGTGGGAACATTGACAGTGCTGGCTGTGTGGTGGGAGCACTGACAGTGCTGGCTGTGTGGTCGGAGCACTGACAGTGCTGGCTGTGTGGTGGGAGCACTGACAGTGCTGTCTGTGTGGTGGAGGCATTGACAGTGCTGGCTGTGTGTGGGGAGCACTGACAGTGCTGTCTGTGTGGTGGGAGCATTGACAGTGCTGGCTGTGTGTGGTGGATGCACTGACAGTGCTAGCTGTGTGGTGGGAGCATTGACAGTGCTGGCTGTGTGTGGGGAGCACCGACAGTGCTGGCTGTGTGGTGGGAGCATTGACAGTGCTGTCTGTGTGGGGGGTCACTGACAGTTCTGGCTGTGTGTGGGAGCACTGACAGTGCTGGCTGTATGGGGGAGCACTGACAGTGCTGGCTGTGTGGGGGAGCACTGACAGTGCTGGCTGTGTGGGTGGAGCACCGACAGTGCTGGCTGTGTGGGGGGGAGCACTGACAGTGCTGGCTGTGTGGTGGGAGCACTGACAGTGCTGGCTGTGTGGGGGGAGCACTGACAGTGCTGTCTGTGTGGTGGGAGCATTGACAGTGCTGGCTGTGTGTGGTGGATGCACTGACAGTGCTAGCTGTGTGGTGGGAGCATTGACAGTGCTGGCAGTGTGTGGGGAGCACTGACAGTGCTGGCTGTGTGGTGGGAGCATTGACAGTGCTGGCTGTGTGGGGGGTCACTGACAGTTCTGGCTGTGTGGTGGGAGCACTGACAGTGCTGGCTGTGTGTGGGAGCACTGACAGTGCTGGCTGTATGGGGGAGCACTGACAGTGCTGGCTGTGTGGGGGAGCACTGACAGTGCTGGCTGTGTGGGTGGAGCCCCGACAGTGCTGGCTGTGTGGGGGGGGGAGCACTGACAGTGCTGGCTGTGTGGTGGGAGCACTGACAGTGCTGGCTGTGTGGGGGGAGCACTGACAGTGCTGGCTGTGTCGGGGGAGCACTGACAGTGCTGGCTGTGTGGGGGAGCAGTGACAGTGCTGGCTGTGTGGTGGGAACATTGACAGTGCTGGCTGTGTGTGGTGGATGCACTGACAGTGCTAGCTGTGTGGGGGAGCACTGACAGTGCTGGCTGTGTGGTGGGAGCACTGACAGTGCTGGCTGTGTGGTGGGAGCACTGACAGTGCTGTCTGTGTGGTGGAGGCATTGACAGTGCTGGCTGTGTGTGGTGGATGCACTGACAGTGCTAGCTGTGTGGTGGGAGCATTGACAGTGCTGGCTGTGTGTGGGGAGCACTGACAGTGCTGGCTGTGTGGTGGGAGCATTGACAGTGCTGGCTGTGTGGGGGGTCACTGACAGTTCTGGCTGTGTGGTGGGAGCACTGACAGTGCTGGCTGTGTGTGGGAGCACTGACAGTGCTGGCTGTATGGGGGAGCACTGACAGTGCTGGCTGTGTGGGGGAGCACTGACAGTGCTGGCTGTGTGGGTGGAGCACCGACAGTGCTGGCTGTGTGGGGGGGAGCACTGACAGTGCTGGCTGTGTGGTGGGAGCACTGACAGTGCTGGCTGTGTGGGGAGAGCACTGACAGTGCTGTCTGTGTGGTGGGAGCATTGACAGTGCTGGCTGTGTGTGGTGGATGCACTGACAGTGCTAGCTGTGTGGTGGGAGCATTGACAGTGCTGGCTGTGTGGTGGGAGCATTGACAGTGCTGGCTGTGTGGGGGGTCACTGACAGTTCTGGCTGTGTGGTGGGAGCACTGACAGTGCTGGCTGTGTGGGGGTGCACTGACAGTGCTGGCTGTGTGGTGGGAGCACTGACAGTGCTGGCTGTGTGGGGGAGCACTGACAGTGCTGGCTGTGTGGGGGGGAGCACTGACAGTGCTGGCTGTGTGGGGGGAGCACTGACAGTGCTGGCTGTGTGGGGGGAGCACTGACAGTGCTGGCTGTGTCGGGGAGCACTGACAGTGCTGGCTGTGTGGGGGAGCAGTGATAGTGCTGTCTGTGTAGGGGGAGCACTGACAGTGCTGGCTGTGTGGTGGGAGCATTGACAGTGCTGGCTGTGTGTGGGGAGCACTGACAGTGCTGGCTGTGTGGGGGGAGCACTGACCGTGCTGGCTGTGTGGGGGGAGCACGGACAGTGCTGGCTGTGTGGGGGGAGCACTGACAGTGCTGGCTGTGTGGAGGGAGCACTGACAGTGCTGGCTGTGTGGTGGGAGCATTGACAGTGCTGGCTGTGTGTGGGGAGCACTGACAGTGCTGGCTGTGTGGGGGGAGCACTGACAGTGCTGGCTGTGTGGTGGGAGCATTGACAGTGCTGGCTGTATGTGTGGGAGCACTGACAGTGCTGGCTGTGTGGGGGGAGCACTGACAGTGCTGGCTGTGTGGTGGAAGCACCGACAGTGCAGGCTGTGTGCTGGGAGCACTGACAGTGCTGGCTGTGCGGTGGGAGCACTGACAGTGCTGGCTGTGTGGTGGGAGCACTGACAGTGCTGGCTTTGCGGTGGGAGCACTGACAGTGCTGGCTGTGTGGGGGAGCACTGACCGAGCTGGCTGTGTGGTCGAAGCACTGACAGTGCTGGCTGTGTGGGGGGAGCATTGACAGTGCTGGCTGTGTGGTGGGAGCACTGACAGTGCTGGCTGTGCGGTGGGAGCACTGACAGTGCTGGCTGTGTGGTGGGAGCACTGGCAGTGCTGGCTGTGTGGGGGCAGCACTGACAGTGATGGCTGTGCGGGGGAGCACTGACAATGCTGGCTGTGTGGTGGAAGCACCGACAGTGCAGGCTGTGTGCTGGGAGCACTGACAGTGCTGGCTGTGCGGTGGGAGCACTGACAGTCCTGGCTGTGTGGTGGGAGCACTGACAGTGCTGGCTGTGCGGTGGGAGCACTGACAGTGCTGGCTGTGTGGGGGGAGCATTGACAGTGCTGGCTGTGTGGTGGGAGCACTGACAGTGCTAGCTGTGTGGTGGGAGCATTGACAGTGCTGGCTGTGTGTGGTGGATGCACTGACAGTGCTAGCTGTGTGGGGAGCACTGACAGAGCTGGCTGTGTGGTGGAAGCACTGACAGTGCTGGCTGTGTGGGGAGCACTGACAGAGCTGGCTGTGTGGTGGAAGCACTGACAGTGCTGGCTGTGTGGGGGGAGCATTGACAGTGCTGGCTGTGTGGTGGGAGCACTGACAGTGCTAGCTGTGTGGTGGGAGCATTGACAGTGCTGGCTGTGTGGTGGGAGCACTGACAGTGCTAGCTGTGTGGTGGGAGCATTGACAGTGCTGGCTGTGTGGTGGATGCACTGACAGTGCTAGCTGTGTGGGGGAGCACTGACAGTGCTGGCTGTGTGGTGGGAGCACTGACAGTGCTGGCTGTGTGGTCGGAGCACAGACAGTGCTGGCTGTGTGGTGGGAGCACTGACAGTGCTGTCTGTGTGGTGGAGGCATTGACAGTGCTGTCTGTGTGGTGGGAGCATTGACAGTGCTGGCTGTGTGGCGGGAGCACTGACAGTGCTGGCTGTGTGTGGGAGCACTGACAGTGCTGGCTGTATGGGGGAGCACTGACAGTGCTGGCTGTGTGTGGGAGCACTGACAGTGCTGGCTGTATGGGGGAGCACTGACAGTGCTGTCTGTGTGGTGGGAGCATTGACAGTGCTGGCTGTGTGGCGGGAGCACTGACAGTGCTGGCTGTGTGTGGGAGCACTGACAGTGCTGGCTGTATGGGGGAGCACAGACAGTGCTGGCTGTGTGGTGGGAGCACTGACAGTGCTGTCTGTGTGGTGGAGGCATTGACAGTGCTGTCTGTGTGGGGGGGTCACTGACAGTTCTGGCTGTGTGGTGGGAGCACTGACAGTGCTGGCTGTGTGTGGGAGCACTGACAGTGCTGGCTGTATGGGGGAGCACTGACAGTGCTGGCTGTGTGGGGGAGCACTGACAGTGCTGGCTGTGTGGGGGAGCACTGACAGTGCTGGCTGTGTGGGTGGAGCACCGACAGTGCTGGCTGTGTGGGGGGGGAGCACTGACAGTGCTGGCTGTGTGGTGGGAGCACTGACAGTGCTGTCTGTGTGGTGGGAGCATTGACAGTGCTGGCTGTGTGTGGTGGATGCACTGACAGTGCTAGCTGTGTGGTGGGAGCATTGACAGTGCTGGCTGTGTGTGGGGAGCACTGACAGTGCTGGCTGTGTGGTGGGAGCATTGACAGTGCTGGCTGTGTGGGGGGTCACTGACAGTTCTGGCTGTGTGGTGGGAGCACTGACAGTGCTGGCTGTGTGTGGGAGCACTGACAGTGCTGGCTGTATGGGGGAGCACTGACAGTGCTGGCTGTGAGGGGGAGCACTGACAGTGCTGGCTGTGTGGGTGGAGCCCCGACAGTGCTGGCTGTGTGGGGGGGAGCACTGAAAGTGCTGGCTGTGTGGTGGGAGCACTGACAGTGCTGGCTGTGTGGGGGGAGCACTGACAGTGCTGGCTGTGTCGGGGGAGCACTGACAGTGCTGGCTGTGTGGGGGAGCAGTGATAGTGCTGTCTGTGTAGGGGGAGTACTGACAGTGCTGGCTTGCGGTGGGAGCATTGACAGTGCTGGCTGTGTGGAGGGAGCACTGACAGTGCTGGCTGTGTGTGGGGAGCACTGACAGTGCTGGCTGTGTGGGGGGAGCACTGACAGTGCTGGCTGTGTGCTGGGAGCACTGACAGTGCTGGCTGTGCGGTGGGAGCACTGACAGTCCTGGCTGTGTGGTGGGAGCACTGACAGTGCTGGCTGTGCGGTGGGAGCACTGACAGTGCTGGCTGTGTGGGGGGAGCATTGACAGTGCTGGCTGTGTGGTGGGAGCACTGACAGTGCTAGCTGTGTGGTGGGAGCATTGACAGTGCTGGCTGTGTGTGGTTGATGCACTGACAGTGCTAGCTGTGTGGGGAGCACTGACAGAGCTGGCTGTGTGGTGGAAGCACTGACAGTGCTGGCTGTGTGGGGAGCACTGACAGAGCTGGCTGTGTGGTGGAAGCACTGACAGTGCTGGCTGTGTGGGGGGAGCATTGACAGTGCTGGCTGTGTGGTGGGAGCACTGACAGTGCTAGCTGTGTGGTGGGAGCATTGACAGTGCTGGCTGTGTGGTGGGAGCACTGACAGTGCTAGCTGTGTGGTGGGAGCATTGACAGTGCTGGCTGTGTGGTGGATGCACTGACAGTGCTAGCTGTGTGGGGGAGCACTGACAGTGCTGGCTGTGTGGTGGGAGCACTGACAGTGCTGGCTGTGTGGTCGGAGCACTGACAGTGCTGGCTGTGTGGTGGGAGCACTGACAGTGCTGTCTGTGTGGTGGAGGCATTGACAGTGCTGGCTGTGTGTGGGGAGCACTGACAGTGCTGTCTGTGTGGTGGGAGCATTGACAGTGCTGGCTGTGTGGGGGGTCACTGACAGTTCTGGCTGTGTGGTGGGAGCACTGACAGTGCTGGCTGTGTGTGGGAGCACTGACAGTGCTGGCTGTATGGGGGAGCACTGACAGTGCTGGCTGTGTGGGGGAGCACTGACAGTGCTGGCTGTGTGGGGGAGCACTGACAGTGCTGGCTGTGTGGGTGGAGCACCGACAGTGCTGGCTGTGTGGGGGGGGAGCACTGACAGTGCTGGCTGTGTGGTGGGAGCACTGACAGTGCTGGCTGTGTGGGGGGAGCACTGACAGTGCTGTCTGTGTGGTGGGAGCATTGACAGTGCTGGCTGTGTGTGGTGGATGCACTGACAGTGCTGGCTGTGTGGGGGAGCACTGACAGTGCTGGCTGTGGGGGGAGCACTGACAGTGCTGGCTGTGTGGGGGGAGCACTGACAGTGCTGGCTGTGTCGGGGGAGCACTGACAGTGCTGGCTGTGTGGGGGAGCAGTGATAGTGCTGTCTGTGTAGGGGGAGCACTGACAGTGCTGGCTGTGCGGTGGGAGCATTGACAGTGCTGGCTGTGTGTGGGGAGCACTGACAGTGCTGGCTGTGTGGGGGGAGCACTGACAGTGCTGGCTGTGTGGGGGGAGCACTGACAGTGCTGGCTGTGTGGGGGGAGCACTGACAGTGCTGGCTGTGTGGAGGGAGCACTGACAGTGCTGGCTGTGTGGTGGGAGCATTGACAGTGCTGGCTGTGTGTGGGGAGCACTGACAGTGCTGGCTGTGTGGGGGGAGCACTGACAGTGCTGGCTGTGTGGTGGAAGCACCGACAGTGCAGGCTGTGTTCTGGGAGCACTGACAGTGCTGGCTGTGCGGTGGGAGCACTGACAGTGCTGGCTGTGTGGTGGGAGCACTGACAGTGCTGGCTGTGCGGTGGGAGCACTGACAGTGCTGGCTGTGTGGGGGAGCACTGACAGAGCTGGCTGTGTGGTCGAAGCACTGACAGTGCTGGCTGTGTGGGGGGAGCATTGACAGTGCTGGCTGTGTGGGGGGAGCATTGACAGTGCTGGCTGTGTGGGTGGGAGTACTGACAATGCTGGCTGTGTGAGGGAGCACTGACAGTGCTGGCTGTGTGGGGGAGCACTGACAGTGCTGGCTGTGTGGGGGGGCACTGACAGTGCTGGCTGTGTGGTGGGAGCACTGACAATGCTGGCTGTGTGGGGGGGGGGCACTGATAGTGCTGGCTGTGTGGGGAGCACTGACAGTGCTGGCTGTGTGGTGGGAGCACTGACAGTGCTGTATGTGTGGTGGGAGCATTGACAGTGCTGGCTGTGTGTGGGGAGCACTGACAGTGCTGTCTGTGTGGTGGGAACATTGACAGTGCTGGCTGTGTGTGGTGGATGCACTGACAGTGCTAGCTGCGTGGTGGGAGCATTGACAGTGCTGGCTGTGTGTGGTGGATGCACTGACAGTGCTAGCTGTGTGGTGGGAGCACTGACAGTGCTGGCTGTGTGGTGGGAGCACTGACAGTGCTGGCTGTGTGGTGGGAGCACTGACAGTGCTGGCTGTGTGGTGGGAGCACTGACAGTGCTGTCTGTGTGGTGGAGGCATTGACAGTGCTGGCTGTGTGGTGGGAGCACTGACAGTGCTGGCTGTGTGGGGGGAGCACTGACAGTGCTGGCTGTGTGGGGGAGCGCTGACAGTGCTGGCTGTGTGGTGGGAGCACTGACAGTGCTGGCTGTGTGGTGGGAGCACTGACAGTGCTGGCTGTGTGGTGGGAGCACTGACAGTGCTGGCTGTGTGGGGGGAGCACTGACAGTGCTGGCTGTGTGGGGGAGCGCTGACAGCGCTGGCTGTGTGGTGGGAGCACTGACAGTGCTGGCTGTGTGGTGGGAGCACTGACAGTGGTGGCCGTGTGGGGGAGCACTGACAGTACTGGCTGTGTGGTGGGAACACTGACAGTGCTGGCTCTGTGGGGGAGCACTGACAGTGCTGGCTGTGTGGGGGAGCACTGACAGTGCTGGCTGTGTGGGGAGCACTGACAGTGCTGGCTGTGTAGGGGTGCACTGACTGTGCTGGCTGTGTGGGGGGAGCACTGACAGTGCTGGCTGTGTGGGGGGAGAACTGACAGTGCAGGCTGTGTGGGGGAGCACTGACAGTGCTGGCTGTGTGGGGGAGCACTGACAGTGCTGGCTGTGTGGGGAGCACTGACAGTGCTGGCTGTGTGGGGTGAGCACTGACAGTGCTGGCTCTGTGGTGGGAGCACTGACAGTGCTGGCTGTGTGGGGGGAGCACTGACAGTGCTGGCTGTGTGGGGGAGCACTGACAGTGCTGGCTGTGTGGGGTGAGCACTGACAGTGCTGGCTGTGTGGGGTGAGCACTGACAGTGCTGGTTGTGTGGGGGGAGCACTGACAGTGCTGGCTGTGTGGGGTGAGCACTGACAGTGCTGGCTGTGTGGTGGGAGCACTGGCAGTGCTGGCTGTGTGTGGGGAGCACTGACAGTGCTGGCTGTGTGGTGGGAGCATTGACAGTGCTGGCTGTGTGGGGGGTCACTGACAGTTCTGGCTGTGTGGTGGGAGCACTGACAGTGCTGGCTGTGTGTGGGAGCACTGACAGTGCTGGCTGTGTGGGGGAGCACTGACAGTGCTGGCTGTGTGGGGGGGAGCACTGACAGTGCTGGCTGTGTGGGGGGGAGCACTGACAGTGCTGGCTGTGTGGTGGGAGCACTGACAGTGCTGGCTGTGTGGGGGGAGCACTGACAGTGCTGGCTGTGTCGGGGGAGCACTGACAGTGCTGGCTGTGTGGGGGAGCAGTGATAGTGCTGTCTGTGTAGGGGGAGCACTGACAGTGCTGGCTGTGTGGTGGGAGCATTGACAGTGCTGGCTGTGTGTGGGGAGCACTGACAGTGCTGGCTGTGTGGGGGGAGCATTGACAGTGCTGGCTGTATGTGTGGGAGCACTGACAGTGCTGGCTGTGTGGGGGGAGCACTGACAGTGCTGGCTGTGTGGTGGGAGCATTGACAGTGCTGGCTGTATGTGGGGAGCACTGACAGTGCTGGCTGTGTGGGGGGAGCACTGACAGTGCTGGCTGTGTGGGGGGAGCACTGACAGTGCTGGCTGTATGTGTGGGAGCACTGACAGTGCTGGCTGTGTGGGGGGAGCACTGACAGTGCTGGCTGTGTGGTGGAAGCACCGACAGTGCAGGCTGTGTGCTGGGAGCACTGACAGTGCTGGCTGTGCGGTGGGAGCACTGACAGTGCTGGCTGTGTGGTGGGAGCACTGACAGTGCTGGCTGTGCGGTGGGAGCACTGACAGTGCTGGCTGTGTGGGGGAGCACTGACAGAGCTGGCTGTGTGGTCGAAGCACTGACAGTGCTGGCTGTGTGGGGGGAGCATTGACAGTGCTGGCTGTGTGGTGGGAGCACTGACAGTGCTGGCTGTGCGGTGGGAGCACTGACAGTGCTGGCTGTGTGGTGGGAGCACTGGCAGTGCTGGCTGTGTGGGGGCAGCACTGACAGTGATGGCTGTGCGGGGGAGCACTGACAATGCTGGCTGTGTGGTGGAAGCACCGACAGTGCAGGCTGTGTGCTGGGAGCACTGACAGTGCTGGCTGTGCGGTGGGAGCACTGACAGTCCTGGCTGTGTGGTGGGAGCACTGACAGTGCTGGCTGTGCGGTGGGAGCACTGACTGTGCTGGCTGTGTGGGGGGAGCATTGACAGTGCTGGCTGTGTGGTGGGAGCACTGACAGTGCTAGCTGTGTGGTGGGAGCATTGACAGTGCTGGCTGTGTGTGGTGGATGCACTGACAGTGCTAGCTGTGTGGGGAGCACTGACAGAGCTGGCTGTGTGTTGGAAGCACTGACAGTGCTGGCTGTGTGGGGAGCACTGACAGAGCTGGCTGTGTGGTGGAAGCACTGACACTGCTGGCTGTGTGGGGGGAGCATTGACAGTGCTGGCTGTGTGGTGGGAGCACTGACAGTGCTAGCTGTGTGGTGGGAGCATTGACAGTGCTGGCTGTGTGGTGGGAGCACTGACAGTGCTAGCTGTGTGGTGGGAGCATTGACAGTGCTGGCTGTGTGGTGGATGCACTGACAGTGCTAGCTGTGTGGGGGAGCACTGACAGTGCTGGCTGTGTGGTGGGAGCACTGACAGTGCTGGCTGTGTGGTCGGAGCACTGACAGTGCTGTCTGTGTGGTGGAGGCATTGACAGTGCTGGCTGTGTGTGGGGAGCACTGACAGTGCTGTCTGTGTGGTGGGAGCATTGACAGTGCTGGCTGTGTGGGGGGTCACTGACAGTTCTGGCTGTGTGGTGGGAGCACTGACAGTGCTGGCTGTGTGTGGGAGCACTGACAGTGCTGGCTGTATGGGGGAGCACTGACAGTGCTGGCTGTGTGGGGGAGCACTGACAGTGCTGGCTGTGTGGGGGAGCACTGACAGTGCTGGCTGTGTGGGTGGAGCACCGACAGTGCTGGCTGTGTGGGGGGGAGCACTGACAGTGCTGGCTGTGTGGTGGGAGCACTGACAGTGCTGGCTGTGTGGGGGGAGCACTGACAGTGCTGTCTGTGTGGTGGGAGCATTGACAGTGCTGGCTGTGTGTGGTGGATGCACTGACAGTGCTAGCTGTGTGGTGGGAGCATTGACAGTGCTGGCTGTGTGTGGGGAGCACTGACAGTGCTGGCTGTGTGGTGGGAGCATTGACAGTGCTGGCTGTGTGGGGGGTCACTGACAGTTCTGGCTGTGTGGTGGGAGCACTGACAGTGCTGGCTGTGTGGGTGGAGCCCCGACAGTGCTGGCTGTGTGGGGGGGAGCACTGAAAGTGCTGGCTGTGTGGTGGGAGCACTGACAGTGCTGGCTGTGTGGGGGGAGCACTGACAGTGCTGGCTGTGTCGGGGGAGCACTGACAGTGCTGGCTGTGTGGGGGAGCAGTGATAGCGCTGTCTGTGTAGGGGGAGCACTGACAGTGCTGGCTGTGCGGTGGGAGCATTGACAGTGCTGGCTGTGTGTGGGGAGCACTGACAGTGCTGGCTGTGTGGGGGGAGCACTGACAGTGCTGGCTGTGTGGGGGGAGCACTGACAGTGCTGGCTGTGTGGAGGGAGCTCTGACAGTGCTGGCTGTGTGGTGGGAGCATTGACAGTGCTGGCTGTGTGTGGGGAGCACTGACACTGCTGGCTGTGTGGTGGAAGCACCGACAGTGCAGGCTGTGTTCTGGGAGCACTGACAGTGCTGGCTGTGCGGTGGGAGCACTGACAGTGCTGGCTGTGTGGTGGGAGCACTGACAGTGCTGGCTGTGTGGTGGGAGCACTGACAGTGCTGGCTGTGCGGTGGGAGCACTGACAGTGCTGGCTGTGTGGGGGAGCACTGACAGAGCTGGCTGTGTGGTCGAAGCACTGACAGTGCTGGCTGTGTGGGGGGAGCATTGACAGTGCTGGCTGTGTGGTGGGAGCACTGACAGTGCTGGCTGTGCGGTGGGAGCACTGACAGTGCTGGCTGTGTGGTGGGAGCACTGGCAGTGCTGGCTGTGTGGGGGCAGCACTGACAGTGATGGCTGTGCGGTGGAGCACTGACAATGCTGGCTGTGTGGTGGAAGCACCGACAGTGCAGGCTGTGTGCTGGGAGCACTGACAGTGCAGGCTGTGCGGTGGGAGCACTGACAGTGCTGGCTGTGTGGTGGGAGCACTGACAGTGCTGGCTGTGCGGTGGGAGCACTGACAGTGCTGGCTGTGTGGGGGAGCACTGACAGAGCTGGCTGTGTGGTGGAAGCACTGACAGTGCTGGCTGTGTGGGGGGAGCATTGACAGTGCTGGCTGTGTGGTGGGAGCACTGACAGTGCTGGCTGTGCGGGGGGAGCACTGACAGTGCTGGCTGTGTGTGGGGAGCACTGACAGTGCTGGCTGTGCGGGGGAGCACTGACAGTGCTGGTTGTGTGGGTGGAGCACTGACAGTGCTGGCTGTGTGGGTGGGAGTACTGACAATGCTGGCTGTGTGAGGGAGCACTGACAGTGCTGGCTGTGTGGGGGAGCACTGACAGTGCTGGCTGTGTGGGGGGGCACTGACAGTGCTGGCTGTGTGGTGGGAGCACTGACAGTGCTGGCTGTGTGGTGGGAGCACTGGCAGTGCTGGCTGTGTGGGGAGCACTGACAGTGCTGGCTGTGTGGTGGGAGCACTGACAGTGCTGTATGTGTGGTGGGAGCATTGACAGTGCTGGCTGTGTGTGGGGAGCACTGACAGTGCTGTCTGTGTGGTGGGAACATTGACAGTGCTGGCTGTGTGTGGTGGATGCACTGACAGTGCTGGCTGTGTGGTGGGAGCACTGGCAGTGCTGGCTGTGTGGGGTGAGCAGTGACAGTGCTGGCTGTGTGGTGGGAGCACTGACAGTGCTGGCTGTGTGGTGGGAGCACTGACAGTGCTGGCTGTGTGCGGGGAGCACTGACAGTGCTGGCTGTGTGGGGGAGCACTGACAGTGCTGGCTGTGTGGGGTGAGCACTGACAGTGCTGGCTGTGTGGGGTGAGCACTGACAGTGCTGGCTGTGTGATGGAGCACTGACAGTGCTGGCTGTGTGGGGTGAGCACTGACAGTGCTGGCTGTGTGGTGGGAGCACTGACAGTGCTGGCTGTGTGGTGGGAGCACTGACAGTGCTGGCTGTGTGGTGGGAGCACTGACAGTGCTGGCTGTGTGGGGGAGCACTGGCAGTGCTGGCTGTGTGGGGGGAGCACTGACAGTGCTGGCTGTGTGGTGGGAGCACGGGCAGTGCTGGCTGTGTGGTGGGAGCACTGGCAGTGCTGGCTGTGCGGTGGGAGCACATTTATTTATGTGGTGACTGAGTCCAGGTTCAGGGAGCAGATCTAGATCGCGGTGAAATATCCGGTTGCATCAATTATTAAATTAATGAGAAAATAAAACTGACTGAAAGCCCCTCAGCCAATCAGGAGCTCCAGCCGCTGACTGACAGTCTCTCAGCCTATCAGTATCTCCTGGCGCTGACTGACAGTCTCTCAGCCTATCAGTATCTCCTGGCGCTGACTGACAGCCTCTCAGCTAATCAGGAGCTGGGTCTGGGGCGTGGGGAACACTGACAGTGCTGGCTGTGTGGGGGGAGCACTGACAGTGCTGGCTGTGTGGTGGGAGCACTGACAGTGCTGGCTGTGTGGTGGGAGCACTGACAGTGCTGGCTGTGTGATGGGAGCACTGACAGTGGTGGCTGTGTGGGTGAGCACTGACAGTACTGGCTGTGTGGTGGGAACACTGACAGTGCTGGCTCTGTGGGGGAGCACTGACAGTGCTGGCTGTGTGGTGGGAGCACCGACAGTGCTGGCTGTGTGGTGGGAGCACTGACAGTGCTGGCTGTGTGGGGAGCACTGACAGTGCTGGCTCTGTGGGGGAGCACTGACAGTGCTGGCTGTGTGGGGAGCACTGACTGTGCTGGCTGTGTGGGGGGAGCATTGACAGTGCTGGCTGTGTGGTGGGAGCACTGACAGTGCTGGCTGTGCGGGGGGAGCACTGACAGTGCTGGCTGTGTGTGGGGAGCACTGACAGTGCTGGCTGTGCGGGGGAGCACTGACAGTGCTGGTTGTGTGGGTGGAGCACTGACAGTGCTGGCTGTGTGGGTGGGAGTACTGACAATGCTGGCTGTGTGAGGGAGCACTGACAGTGCTGGCTGTGTGGGGGAGCACTGACAGTGCTGGCTGTGTGGGGGGGCACTGACAGTACTGGCTGTGTGGTGGGAGCACTGACAGTGCTGGCTGTGTGGTGGGAGCACTGGCAGTGCTGGCTGTGTGGGGAGCACTGACAGTGCTGGCTGTGTGGTGGGAGCACTGACAGTGCTGTATGTGTGGTGGGAGCATTGACAGTGCTGGCTGTGTGTGGGGAGCACTGACAGTGCTGTCTGTGTGGTGGGAACATTGACAGTGCTGGCTGTGTGTGGTGGATGCACTGACAGTGCTAGCTGCGTGGTGGGAGCATTGACAGTGCTGGCTGTGTGTGGTGGATGCACTGACAGTGCTAGCTGTGTGGTGGGAGCACTGACAGTGCTGGCTGTGTGGTGGGAGCACTGACAGTGCTGGCTGTGTGGTGGGAGCACTGACAGTGCTGGCTGTGTGGTGGGAGCACTGACAGTGCTGTCTGTGTGGTGGAGGCATTGACAGTGCTGGCTGTGTGGTGGGAGCACTGACAGTGCTGGCTGTGTGGGGGGAGCACTGACAGTGCTGGCTGTGTGGGGGAGCGCTGACAGTGCTGGCTGTGTGGTGGGAGCACTGACAGTGCTGGCTGTGTGGTGGGAGCACTGACAGTGCTGGCTGTGTGGTGGGAGCACTGACAGTGCTGGCTGTGTGGGGGGAGCACTGACAGTGCTGGCTGTGTGGGGGAGCGCTGACAGCGCTGGCTGTGTGGTGGGAGCACTGACAGTGCTGGCTGTGTGGTGGGAGCACTGACAGTGGTGGCTGTGTGGGGGAGCACTGACAGTACTGGCTGTGTGGTGGGAACACTGACAGTGCTGGCTCTGTGGGGGAGCACTGACAGTGCTGGCTGTGTGGGGGAGCACTGACAGTGCTGGCTGTGTGGGGGGAGCACTGACAGTGCTGGCTGTGTGGGGGGAGAACTGACAGTGCAGGCTGTGTGGGGGAGCACTGACAGTGCTGGCTGTGTGGGGGAGCACTGACAGTGCTGGCTGTGTGGGGAGCACTGACAGTGCTGGCTGTGTGGGGTGAGCACTGACAGTGCTGGCTCTGTGGTGGGAGCACTGACAGTGCTGGCTGTGTGGGGGGAGCACTGACAGTGCTGGCTGTGTGGGGGAGCACTGACAGTGCTGGCTCTGTGGGGTGAGCACTGACAGTGCTGGCTGTGTGGGGTGAGCACTGACAGTGCTGGCTGTGTGGGGGGAGCACTGACAGTGCTGGCTGTGTGGGGTGAGCACTGACAGTGCTGGCTGTGTGGGGGAGCACTGACAGTGCTGACTGTGTGGGGGAGCACTGACAGTGCTGGCTGTGTGGGGGAGCACTGACAGTGTTGGCTGTGTGGGGGGTGCACTGACAGTGCTGGTTGTGTGGTGGGAGCACTGACAGTGCTGGCTGTGTGGGGGAGCACTGGCAGTGCTGGCTGTGTGGGGGAGCACTGACAGTGCTGGCTGTGTGGTGGGAGCACGGGCAGTGCTGGCTGTGTGGTGGGAGCACTGGCAGTGCTGGCTGTGTGGGGGGAGCACTGACAGTGCTGGCTGTGTGGGGAGCACTGACAGTGCTGGCTGGGTGGGGGAGCACTGACAGTGCTGGTTGTGTGGGGGGATCACTGACAGTTCTGGCTATGTGGGGAGCACTGGCAGTGCTGGCTGTGTGGTGGGAGCACTGACAGAGCTGGCTGTGTGGGGGGAGCACTGACAGTGCTGGCTGGGTGGGGGAGCACTGACAGTGCTGGTTGTGTGGGGGATCACTGACAGTGCTGGCTCTGTGGTGGGAGCACTGACAGTGCTGGCTGGGTGGGGGGAGCACTGACAGTGCTGGCTGTGTGCGGGGAGCACTGACAGTGCTGGCTGTGTGGGGAGCACTCACAGTGCTGGCTGTGTGGGGTGAGTACTGACAGTGCTGGCTGTGTGGGGGGAGCACTGACAGTGCTGGCTGTGTGGGGGGATAACTGACAGTGCAGGCTGTGTGGGGGAGCACTGACAGTGCTGGCTGTGTGGGGTGAGCAGTGACAGTGCTGGCTGTGTGGTGGGAGCACTGACAGTGCTGGCTGTGTGGTGGGAGCACTGACAGTGCTGGCTGTGTGCGGGGAGCACTGACAGTGCTGGCTGTGTGGGGGAGCACTGACAGTGCTGGCTGTGTGGGGTGAGCACTGACAGTGCTGGCTGTGTGGGGGGAGCACTGACAGTGCTGGCTGTGTGTGGGGGAGCACTGACAGGGCTGGCTGTGTGGGGTGAGCACTGACAGTGCTGGCTGTGTGATGGAGCACTGACAGTGCTGGCTGTGTGGGGTGAGCACTGACAGTGCTGGCTGTGTGGTGGGAGCACTGACAGTGCTGGCTGTGTGGTGGGAGCACTGACAGTGCTGGCTGTGTGGTGGGAGCACTGACAGTGCTGGCTGTGTGGGGGAGCACTGGCAGTGCTGGCTGTGTGGGGGGAGCACTGACAGTGCTGGCTGTGTGGTGGGAGCACTGACAGTGCTGGCTGTGTGGTGGGAGCACTGACAGTGCTGGCTGTGTGGGGGAGCACTGACAGTGCTGGCTGTGTGGGGGGAGCACTGGCAGTGCTGGCTGTGTGGGGGGAGCACTGACAGTGCTGGCTGTGTGGGGGGAGCACTGACAGTGCTGGCTGTGTGGTGGGAGCACGGGCAGTGCTGGCTGTGTGGTGGGAGCACTGGCAGTGCTGGCTGTGCGGTGGGAGCACATTTATTTATGTGGTGACTCAGTCCAGGTTCAGGGAGCAGATCAAGATCGCGGTGAAATATCCGGTTGCATCAATTATTAAATTAATGAGAAAATAAAACTGACTGAAAGCCCCTCAGCCAATCAGGAGCTCCAGCCGCTGACTGACAGTCTCTCAGCCAATCAGGAGCTCCAGCCGCCGACTGGCAGTCTCTCAGCCAATCAGGAGCTCCAGCCGCTGACTGACAGTCTCTCAGCCTATCAGTATCTCCTGGCGCTGACTGACAGCCTCTCAGCTAATCAGGAGCTGGGTCTGGGGCGTGGGGAACACTGACAGTGCTGGCTGTGTGGTGGGAGCACTGACAGTGCTGGCTGTGTGATGGGAGCACTGACAGTGCTGGCTGTGTGGGGGGAGCACTGACAGTGCTGGCTGTGTGGTGGGAGCACTGACAGTGCTGGCTGTGTGGGGGGAGCACTGACAGTGCTGGCTGTGTGGGGGAGCGCTGACAGTGCTGGCTGTGTGGTGGGAGCACTGACAGTGCTGGCTGTGTGGTGGGAGCACTGACAGTGGTGGCTGTGTGGGTGAGCACTGACAGTACTGGCTGTGTGGTGGGAACACTGACAGTGCTGGCTCTGTGGGGAGCACTGACAGTGCTGGCTGTGTGGTGGGAGCACCGACAGTGCTGGCTGTGTGGTGGGAGCACTGACAGTGCTGGCTGTGTGGGGAGCACTGACAGTGCTGGCTCTGTGGGGGAGCACTGACAGTGCTGGCTGTGTGGGGAGCACTGACTGTGCTGGCTGTGTGGGGGGAGCACTGACAGTGCTGGCTGTGTGGGGGGAGAACTGACAGTGCAGGCTGTGTGGGGGAGCACTGACAGTACTGGGTGTGTGGTGGGAGCACTGACAGTGCTGGCTGTGTCGGGGAGCACTGACAGTGCTGGCTGTGTGGGGGAGCACTGACAGTGCTGGCTGTGTGGGGGAGCACTGACAGTGCTGGCTGTGTGGGGTGAGCACTGACAGTGCTGGTTGTGTGGTGGGAGCACTGACAGTGCTGGCTGTGTGCGGGGAGCACTGACAGTGCTGGCTGTGTGGGGGAGCACTGACAGTGCTGGCTGTGTGGGGTGAGCACTGACAGTGCTGGCTGTGTGGGGGGAGCACTGACAGTGCTGGCTGTGTGGGGGAGCACTGACAGTGCTGGCTGTGTGGGGGGAGCACTGACAGTGTTGGCTGTGTGGTGGGAGCACTGACAGTGCTGGCTGTGTGGGGGAGCACTGACAGTGCTGGCTGTGTGGGGGAGCACTGACAGTGCTGGCTGTGTGGGGGGAGCACTGACAGTGTTGGCTGTGTGGTGGGAGCACTGACAGTGCTGGCTGTGTGGGGTGCGCACTGACAGTGCTGGCTGTGTGGGGGAGCACTGACAGTGCTGGCTGTGTGGGGGGAGCACTGACAGTGTTGGCTGTGTGGTGGGAGCACGGGCAGTGCTGGCTGTGTGGTGGGAGCACTGGCAGTGCTGGCTGTGTGGGGGGAGCACTGACAGTGCTGGCTGTGTGGGGAGCACTGGCAGTGCTGGCTGTGTGGGGGAGCACTGGCAGTGCTGGCTGTGTGGGGGGAGCACTGACAGTGCTGGCTGTGTGGGGAGCACTGACAGTGCTGGCTGTGTGGGGGGAGCACTGACAGTGCTGGCTGTGTGGGGGGAGCACTGGCAGTGCTGGCTGTGTGGGGGGAGCACTGACAGTGCTGGCTGTGTGGGGAGCACTGACAGTGCTGGCTGTGTGGTGGGAGCACTAACAGGGCTGGCTGTGTGGGTGAGGACTGACAGTGCTGGCTGTGTGGGGGGAGCACTGACAGTGCTGGCTGTGTGGTGGGAGCACTGACAGTGCTGGCTGTGTGGGGGGGTGCACTGACAGTGCTGGCTGTGTGGGGGGAGCACCAGCAGTGCTGGCTGTGTGGAGGGAGCACTGACAGTGCTGGCTGTGTGGGGGATCACAGGCAGTGCTGGCTGTGTGAGGGGAGCACTGACAGTGCTGGATTTGTGGTGGGAGCACTGACAGTGCTGGCTGTGTGGTGGAGCACTGACAGTGCTGGCTGTGTGGTGGGAGCACTGGCAGTGCTAGCTGTGTGGGTGGAGGACTGACAGTGCTGGCTCTGTGGGGAGCACTGACAGTGCTGGCTGTGTGAGGGGAGCACTGACAGTGCTGGCTGTGTAGGGGGAGCACTGGCAGTGCTGGCTGTGTGGGGGGAGCACTGGCAGTGCTGGCTGTGTGGTGGGAGCACTGACAGTGCTGGCTGGGTGGGGGAGCACTGACAGTGCTGGTTGTGTGGGGGGATCACTGACAGTTCTGGCTGTGTGGGGGAGCACTGGCAGTGCTGGCTGTGTGGTGGGAGCACTGACAGTGCTGGCTGTGCGGGGGGGGGCACTGACAGTGCTGGCTGGGTGGGGGAGCACTGACAGTGCTGGTTGTGTGGGGGGATCACTGACAGTGCTGGCTGTGTGGTGGGAGCACTGACAGTGCTGGCTGTGTGGTGGGAGCACTGACAGTGCTGGCTGTGTGGTGTGAGCACTGACAGTGCTGGCTGTGTGGGGGAGCTCTGACAGTGCTGGCTGTGTGGGGAGCACTGACAGTGCTGGCTGTGGGGGGAGCACTGACAGTGCTGGATGTGTGGGGGGAACACTGACAGTGCTGGCTGTGTGGGGGAGCACTGATAGTGCTGGCTGTGTGGAGGGAGCACTGACAGTGCTGGCTGTGTGGTGGGAGCACTGACAGTGCTGGCTGTGTGGGGGGAGCACTGACAGTGCTGGCTGTGTGGGGAGCACTGACAGTGCTGGCTGTGTGGTGGAGCACTGACAGTGCGGGCTATGAGTGGGGGAGCACTGCCAGTGCTGGCTGTGTGGGGGGAGCCCTGTCAGTGCTGGCTGTGTGGTGGGAGCACTGACAGTGCTCGCTGTGTGGGGGGAGCACTGACAGTGCTGGCTGTGTGGGGGAGCACTGACACTGATGGCTGTGTCGGTGGAGCATAGGCAGTGCTGGCTGTGGGATGGCTCTCAACTGACATAAACTGTCCATTGTGAACTGACATAAAATGGCCACCGTGAACTGACATAAAATGGCTGCCGTGAACTGACATAAAATGGCCAACGTGAACTGACATAACATGGCCACCGTGAACTGACATAAAATGGCCATTGCGAGCTGACATAAAATGCCCCCCTTCAACCAATATAAAATGACCACCGTGAACTGACATAAAATGGCTGCCATGAACTGACATTAAATGGTCACCGCAAATGGACATAAAATGGCTGCCGTGAGCTAACATAAAATAGCCACCGTGACCTGACATAAAATGGCCACCGTGAACTGACATACAATGGCCACCGTGAACTGACATAAAATGGCCACCGTGAACTGACATAAAATGGCCATTGCGAGCTGACATAAAACGGCCCCCGTGAACGGACATACAATGGCAACCGTGAACTGACATAAAATGGCCATTGCGAGCTGACATAAAACGGCCCCCTTCAACCGACATAAAATGACCACCATGAACTGACATAAAATGGCCACCGTGTACTGACATAAAATGGCCCCTTCGACTGAATCAGATGGCACCCGTGAACTGACTTAAAATGGCTACCGTGAACTGAGATAAAATGGCCACCATGAACTGATATAAAATGGCCCCCTTGAACCGACATGAACTGCCCACCGCAACTGAGATAAAATGGCCATTGCAAACTGACATAACATGGCCATTGTGAACTGACATACAATGGCCATTGTGAACTGACTTACAGTGGCCATTGTGAACTGACATAAAATTGCCATTGCGAATTGACATACAATGGCCATTGTGAACTGGCATACAATGGCCACCATGAACTGACATAAAATGTCCACTGTGAACTGACATACAATGGCCATTGTGAACTGACATACAATGGCCACCATGAACTGACATAAAATGGCCATTGTGAACAGACATAAAATGACCACCGTGAACTGACATACAATGGCCACCGTGAACTGACATAAAATGTCCACTGTGAACTGACATACAATGGCCACCGTGAACTGACATAAAATGACCATTGTGAACAGACATAAAATGGCCACCGTGTACTGACATAAAATGGACCCCGTGAACTGACATAAAATGGCATTGTGAACAGATATACAATGGCTGCCATGAACTGGCATAAAATGGTCACTGTGAACTGACAAAAAATGGCCATTGTGAACTGACATACAATGGCGATTGTGAACTGACATACAATGGCCCCCGTGAACTGACATAAAATGGCCATTGCGACCTGACATAAAACAGCCCCCGTGACCTGACATAAACTGTCCATTGTGAACTGACATACAATGGCCAATGTGAGCAGACATAAAATGGCCATTGTGAACTGACATAAAATGGCCATTGCGACCTGACATAAAAAGGCCCCCGTGAACTGATATAAACTGTCCATTCTGAACTGACATACAATGGCCCCCATGAACTGACATAAAATGGCCATTGTGAACTGACATACAATGGCCCCCTTGAACTGACATAAAATGGCCATTGCGACCTGACATAAAAAGGCACCCGTGAACTGACATAAAATGGCCCCGTGAACTGACATAAACTGTCCATTGTGAACTGACAGACAATGGCCCCCTTGAACTGACATAAAATGGCCAATGTGAACAGACATAAAATGGCCAATGCGAGCAGACATAAAATAGCCATTGTGAACTGTAATAAAATGGCCATTGCGAACTGACATAAAAAGGCCCCCGTGAACTGATATAAACTGTCCATTCTGAACTGACATACAATGGCCCCCTTGAACTGACATATAATGGCCATTGTGAACTGACATAAAATGGCCACTGTGAACTGAAATAAAATGGCCACTGTGAACTGATATACAATGGCCGCCGTGAACTGACATAAAATGGCCATTGCGACCTGACATAAAAAGGCACCCGTGAACTGACATAAAATGGCCCCCGTGAACTGACATAAAATGGCCCCCATGAACTGACATAAAATGGCCACCGTGAACTGACATAAAATGGCCCCCGTGAACCGACATGAGCTGGCCACCGCAACTGAGATAAAATGGCCATTGCAAACTGACATAAAATGGCCATTGTGAACTGACATACAATGGCCACCGTGAACTGAGATAAAATGGCCATTGCAAACTGACATACAATGGCCACCGTGAACTGAGATAAAATGGCCATTGCAAACTGACATAAAATGGCCATTGTGAACCGACATACAGTGGCCACCGTGAACTGACATAAAATGGCTGCCGTGAACTGATATACAATGGCCCCCGTGAACTGATATAAAATGTCCATCGTGAACTGACATGAAACGGCCCCGTGAACTGACATAAAATGGCCGCCATGAGCTAACATAAAATAGCCACCGTGATCTGACATAAAATGGCCGCCATGAACTGACATACAATGGTCACCGTGAACTGACATAAAATGGCCCCCGTCAACCGACATAAAATGACCACCGTGAACCGACATAAAATGGCCACCGTGTACTGACATAAAATGGCCCCCATCGACTGAATAAAATGGCCCCCGTGAACTGACATATAATGGCCACTGTGAACTGAGATAAAATGGCCACCGTGAACTGACATAAAATGGGCACCATGAACTGACATAAAATGGCCCCCGTGAACTGACATAAAATGGCCACCGTGAACTGACATAAAATGGCCCCCGTGAACCGACATGAACTGGCCACTGCAACTGAGATAAAATGGCCATTGCATACTGACATAAAATGGCCATTGTGAACTGACATGCAATGGCCATTGTAAACTGACATACAATGGCCATTGTGAACTGACATACAATGGCCACCATGAACTGACATAAAATGGCCCCCGTGAACTGACATAAAATGGCCACCGTGAACTGACATAAAATGGCCCCCGTGAACCGACATATACTGGCCACCGCAACTGAGATAAAATGGCCATTGCAAACTGACATAAAATGGCCATTGTAAACTGACATACAATGGCCCCCGTGAACTGACATAAAATGGCCATTGCGACCGGACCTAAAAAGGCCCCCGTGAACTGATATAAAATGTCCATCGTGAACTGACATAAAATGGCCCCGTGAACTGACATAAAATGGCCGCCATGAGCTAACATAAAATAGCCACCGTGACCTGACATAAAATTGCCGCCATGAACCGACATAAAATGACCACCGTAAACTGACATAACATGGCCCCATTGACTGAATAAAATGGCCTCCTTGAACTGACATAAAATGGCCACCGTGAACTGACATAAAATGGCCTCCGTGAACCGACATGAACTGGCCACCGCAACTGAGATAAAATGGCCATTGCAAACTGACATAAACTGGCCATTGTGAACTGACATACAATGGCCATTGTGAACTGACATGCAATGGCCACCGTGAACTGACACAAAATGGCCACCGTCAACTGATAAAAAATGGCCATTGCAAACTGACATAAAATGGCCAGTGTGAACTGACATACAATGGCCACCATGAACTGACATAAAATGGCTATTGCGACCTGACATAAAATGACTATTGTGAACTGACATAAAATGGCCATTGTGAACTGACTCACAATGGCCACCGTGAACTGACATAAAATGGCCATTGTGAACTGACATAAAATGGCCATTGTGAACTGACATAAAATGGCCACCGTCAACTGAAGAAAAATGGCCATGGCAAACTGACATAAAATGGCCATTGTGAACTGACATACAATGGCCATTGTGAACTGACATACAATGACCACCATGAACTGACATAAAATGGCCATTGTGAACTGACATAAAATGGCCATTGCGACCTGACATAAAAAGGCCCCAGAGAACTGACATAAAATGGCCACTTTGAACTGAGATAAAAGGGCCACCGTGAACTGAAATAAAATGGCCATTGTGAACTGACATACAATAGCCACCATGAACTGACATAAAATGGCCATTGTGAGCTGACATAAAATGGCCCCCGTCAACCGACATAAAATGACCACCGTGAACCGACATAAAATGGCCACCGTGTACTGACATAAAATGGCCCCCATCGACTGAATAAAATGGCCCCCGTGAACTGACATAAAATGGCCACTGTGGACTGAGATAAAATGGCCACCGTGAACTGACATAAAATGGGCACCATGAACTGACATAAAATGGACCCCGTGAACTGACATAAAATGGCCACCGTGAACTGACATAAAATGGCCCCCGTGAACCGACATGAACTGGCCACTGCAACTGAGATAAAATGGACATTGCATACTGACATAAAATGGCCATTGTGAACTGACATGCAATGGCCATTGTGAACTGACATGCAATGGCCATTGTGAACTGACATACAATGGCCACCATGAACTGACATAAAATGGCCCCCGTGAACTGACATAAAATGGCCACCGTGAACTGACATAAAATGGCCCCCGTGAACCGACATGTACTGGCCACCGCAACTGAGATAAAATGGCCATTGCAAACTGACATAAAATGGCCATTGTGAACGGACATACAATGGCCACCGTGAACTGACATAAAATGGCAATTGCAAATTGACATAAAATGGCCATTGTGAACTGACATACAAAGGCCACCGTGAACTGACATAAAATGGTCATTGTGAACTGACATAAAATGGCCATTGTGAACTGACATACAGTGGACACCGTGAACTGACATAAAATGGCTGCCGTGAACTGACATACAATGGCCGCCGTGAACTGACATAAAATGGCCATTGCGAGCAGACATAAAAAGGCCCCCGTCAAACGACATAAAATGACCACCGTGAACTGACATAAAATGGCCACTGTGTACTGACATAAAATGGCACCCATCGACTGAATAAAATGGCCCCCATGAACTGACATAAAATGGCCACTGTGAACTGAGATAAAATGGCCACCGTGAACTGACTTAAAATGGCCATTGTGAACTGACATACAATAGCCACCGTTAACTGACATAAATGGCCCCCGTGAACTGATATAAAATGGCCACCGTGAACTGACATTAAATGGTCCCCGTGAACCGACATGAACTGGCCACCGCAACTGAGATAAAATGGCCATTGCAAACTGACACAAAATGGTCATTGTGAACTGACATGCAATGGCCATTGTAAACTGACATACAATGGCCACCGTGAACTGACACAAAATGGCCACCGTCAACTGAAAAAAAATGGCCATTGCAAACTGACATAAAATGGCCATTGTGAACAGACATACAATGGCCATTGTGAACTGATATACAATGGCCACCATGAACTGACATAAAATGGCCCCCATGAACTGACATAAAATGGCCACCGTGAACTGACATAAAATGGCCCCCATGAACCGACATGAACTGGCCACCGCAACTGAGATAAAATGGCCATTGCAAACTGACATAAAATGGCCATTGTGAACTGACAAAAAATGTCCATTGCAAATTGACATAAAATGGCCATTGTGAACTGACATACAATGGCCACCGTGAACTGACATAAAATGGCCATTGTGAACTGACATAAAATGGCCATTGTGAACTGACATAAAATGGCCATTGTGAACTGACATAAAATGGCCACTGTGAACTGACATAAAATGGCCAATGTGAACTGACATAAAATGGCCATTGTGAACTGACATACAATGGCCACCGTGAACTGACATAAAATGGCCATTGTGAACTGACATAAAATGGCCATTGTGAACTGACATAAAATGGCCATTGTGAACTGACATAAAATGGCCACTGTGAACTGACATAAAATGGCCAATGTGAACTGACATACAATGGCCACCGTGAACTGACATAAAATGGCCCCCGTGAACTGACAAAAAAATTGCCAATGTGAACTGACATAAAATGGCCATTCTGAACTGACATACAATGGCCATTGCGACCTGACACAAAATGGCCCCCGTGAACTGCCATTAACTGTCCATTGTGAACTGACACAAAATGGCCATTGCTACCTGACATGAACTGTCCATTGTTAACTGACATAAAATGGCTATTGTGAACTGACATAAAATGGCTCCCGTGAATCGACATAAAATGGCCACCGTGAACTGACATACAATGGCCATTGTGAACTGACATACTAATGGCCGACTGCTGGTTGTGGATTTTGTTTTGGCAGAGTCCCAGAGAGAGACGGAGAGACGGAGAGACCGAGAGAGATGGAGAGGGGAGAACAGCCTCCCCCACCGAGAGAGATGGAGAAGGGGAACCCCCTTCCCCACCGAGAGAGATGGAGAAGAGGACCCCCCCCCACCGAGCGATATGGAGAAGGGGTACCCCCCTCCCCCCACAGAGAGAGATGGAGTTGGTGGAACCCCCCCTCCCCCACCGAGAGATATGGAGAAGGAGACCCCCCCCTACAAAGCGAGATGGAGAAGGGGGAACCCCCCCCCCCCCCACCGAGAGAGAGATGGAGAGGGTGGAACACCCCGCCCCCCCACCGGGAGAGATGGAGAGGGGGAAATCCCCCTCCACCGAGAGAGATGGAGAGGGTGGACCCCCTCTCCCCCGCCGAGAGATAGAGAGGGGGACCCCCCACCGAGAGAGATGGAGAGGGGGAGCCCTGCCCCCACCGAGAGAGATGGAGAGGGGAGAACTCCCCCTCCACCGAGAGAGATGGAGAGTGTGGGACCCCCCCCCCTGCTGAGAGAGAAGGAGAGGGCGACCCCCCCCACCACCGAGAGAAATGGAGAGGGGGGACCCCCCACCGAGAGAAATGGAGAGGGGGGACCCCCCACCGAGAGAGATGGAGAGGGGGGACTCGCCCGGCGAGAGAGATGGAGAGGGGGACCCCCCACCGAGAGAGATGGAGAGGCGGGAACCCCCACACCCACCGAGAGAGATGGAGAGGGGGGAACTCCCCCTCCACCGAGAGAGATGGAGAGGGTGGACCCCCCCCCCCCCCCGCCGAGAGAGATGGAGAGGGGGGTCCCCCCACCGAGAGAAATGGAGAGGGGGGACCCCCCACCGAGAGAGATGGAGAGGGGGGACTCGCCCGGCGAGAGAGATGGAGAGGGGGACCCCCCACCGAGAGAGATGGAGAGGCGGGAACCCCCACACCCACCGAGAGAGATGGAGAGGGGGGAACTCCCCCTCCACCGAGAGAGATGGAGAGGGTGGACCCCCCCCCGCCGAGAGAGATGGAGAGGGGGGTCCCCCCTCCACCGAGAGAGATGGAGAGGGGGGAACTTTGCCCCCACCGAGAGAGATGGAGAGGGGGAGCACTGACCCCACCGAGAGAGATGGAGAGGGTGGACCCCCCCCCGAGAGAGATGGAGAGGGGGTCCCCCCTCCGCCGAGAGAGATGGAGAGGGGGGAACTTTGCCCCCACCGAGAGAGATGGAGAGGGGGGAGCCCTGACCCCACCAAGAGAGATGGAGAGGGGAGAACTCCCCCTCCACCGAGAGAGATGGAGAGGGTGGACCCCCCCCCCCCGCTGAGAGAGAAGGAGAGGACACCCCCCCACCACCGAGAGAGATGGAGAGGGGGGACTCCCCCAGCGAGAGAGATGGAGAGGGGGACCCCCCACCGAGAGAGATGGAGAGGCGGGAACCCCCACACCCACCGAGAGAGATGGAGAGGGGGGAACTCCCCATCCACCGAGAGAGATGGAGAGGGTGGACCCCCCCCCCCGCCGAGAGAGATGGAGAGGGGGTCCCCCCTCCACCGAGAGAGATGGAGAGGGGGGAACTTTGCCCCCACCGAGAGAGATGGAGAGGGGGGAGCCCTGACCCCACCGAGAGAGATGGAGAGGGTGGACCCCCCCCCCGACAGAGATGGAGAGGGGGTCCCCCCTCCGCCGAGAGAGATGGAGAGGGGGGAACTTTGCCCCCACCGAGAGAGATGGAGAGGGGGGAGCCCTGACCCCACCAAGAGAGATGGAGAGGGGAGAACTCCCCTTCCACCGAGAGATGGAGAGGGTGGACCCCCCCCCCCCCGCTGAGAGAGAAGGAGAGGACACCCCCCCCCACCACCGAGAGAGATGGAGAGGGGGGACCCCCCACCGAGAGAGATGGAGAGGGGGGACTCCCCCAGCGAGAGAGATGGAGAGGGTGACCCCCCCACCGAGAGAGATGGAGAGGCGGGAACCCCCACACCCACCGAGAGAGATGGAGAGGGGGGAACTCCCCCTCCACCGAGAGAGATGGAGAGGGTGGACCCCCCCCCCCGCCGAGAGAGATGGAGAGGGGGTACCCCCTCCACCGAGAGAGATGGAGAGGGGGGAACTTTGCCCCCACCGAGAGAGATGGAGAGCGGGGACACCCCCAAAGAGAGAGATGGAGAGGGGGGACTCCCCCACCGAGAGAGATGGAGAGGCGGGAACACCCCACCCACCGAGAGAGATGGAGAGGGGGGACCCTCCCCCACCCCCCCCCCCCCCCCACCCCCACCAATACGGAGAGGAAAACTGCAGGGGATGTGCACAATGGAAATGTGGAGCTTGTTCAAAGAACAGCTACTGCGTGTTCTTGATAAGTATGTACCTGTCAGGCAGGGAGGAAGTGGTCGAGCAAGGGAACCGTGGTTTACTAAGGCAGTTGAAACACTTGTCTAGAGGAAGAAGGAAGGAGGCTTATGTAAAGATGAGACATGAAGGTTCAGTAAGGGCGCTCGAGAGTTACAAGTTAGCTAGGAAGGACCTAAAGAGGGAGCTAAGAAGAACCAGAAGGGGACATGAGAAGTCTTTGGATGGTAGGATCAAGGATAACCCTAAAGCTTTCTACAGATATGTCAGGAATAAAAGAATGACTAGGGTAAGAGTAGGGCCAGTCAAGGACAGTAGTGGGAAGTTGTGCTTGGAGTCCGAGGAGATAGGCGAGGTGCTATACGAATATTTTTCATCACTATTCACACAGGAAAAAGACAATGTTGACGAGGAGAATACTGAGATTCAGGCTACTCGACTAGAAGGACTTGAGGTTCATAAGGAGGAGGTGTTAGCAATTCTGGAAAGGGTGAAAATAGACAAGTCCCCTGGGCCGGATGGGATTTATCCTAGGATTCTCTGGCAAATGTTGTCCCCTTGTTCAAGAAGGGGAGTAGAGACAACCCCGGTAAATATAGACCAGTGAGCCTTACTTCTGTTGTGGGC